>NW_025534627.1:0-100000 GCF_020615455.1 Coregonus clupeaformis | reverse complement strand
TTACTGTCTGAACGCCAGGTTCTTTATCTGGAACTCTCCAAGCAGGCAGGGTAGAGATGGTTTCTGTCTCTCTCTTTCTGTCTCTCTTTCTGTTTCTCTCTCACTTTCTTTCTCTCTTTCGATTTCTTTCTCCCCCCATCTCTCCCCAGTGCAGGATTGGATAGCCAAATCAACATTCCATTTTTAAGCTGTGTTAAATGTGGCTGAGATAGCAGTGGAGCACTGAGACGGAGCAGCCTCTCTCTCTAGTGGGGCCCGCTGCATTATGCCAATTCTCCCCGATGATTATGGAAAGATTTGTGAAGAGAATATGCTCATCCCTAAGAGATTAGCAGACGCACCAGTTTGGCTTTGTGATAGAGAAAATAGTTACTTCCTCTATCCCCCACACACACACCACACAAGAGAGGAGGTTTTCTGACACCAGCTGAGATTGGGCGAGAGAGTGAGGGATCAGGCTTCAGAAACATGTCAGAACATGTCTGGCCTACTTGCTACTGGCCCAATGGTTGAATCATAATCCAATCTTCTCACCATTTTACTGCAGTCACAATGGTAAGAAGAATTGTTGAAGTGCTCATGAAAAGTTACTGAAGTGATGGTGAGGTAATGTAGTGATCGTAATCATCAGTGTTTCCAAGGTAATTGCTTGGTGCCCACTTGACTGGGTTGAGTCTACAATGACTGCCTTCGTTAAAAAGCTTGAGTGGGTCACGGTATTAAAATAGGCTGAAGTTTGAGAACCGCTGGTCTAGTTAGTGCCTGATAAAAGGTCTGTTTCTCTGCCCTGTCCTCAACTGACCTGTTGTTCTTTCGGCAAGCCTTTTACTGTCTCTATATGAACCCCCCTCTCCAACTCTCTTCCCCTCTCTCTTTCCCTTTTCTCCCCTTCCCTCCCCCTGCTTTCCCCTTCTCTCTCTCCCTCTGTCCCTCCCTCTCTCTTCTCTGTTCAAGCTGAGCCCAGCCTGGACCAGCAGGATTACAGGGGTTTTGTGTTGCAGCAGAAAGAGAGTGAGAGGAGAAGAGAAGAGAAGAGATGGAGAGAAAAGGTGCTGAATGTGAAATGAAGAGGGTGTGTTCAGCCAGGGGAATGAGGGAGTGGAAGGAAAAGAGAAGTAGTAGTGGTTGGTTGGGTGGGTGTGGTTGGTTGGTTGGTTGGTTGGGTGGGGTTATGGTTGGTTGGGGGGGTGGGGTTGGTTGGGTGGGTGGGTGGGTGGGGTTGTGGTTGGGTGGGGTTGTGGTTGGTGGGGGTATGAAAAAATAAAATAAAAAATAAAACAATCATAATAATGTAAGCACTCACTAATTGTAAGTCTCTCTGGATAAGAGCGTCTGCTAAATGACTAAAATGTAAAATGTAAATGTTGGGTGGGTGGGGTTGTGGTTGGTTGGTTGGTTGGTGGGGTTGTGGTTAGTGGTTGGTTGGTTGGTTGGTTTCTCCAGGGGAAGCCTAGTCTTCGTTCTCTCTCCTTTCTGTAAGTCTGCTTTGCTTTCTCAGTCCAGGGATGGGTCCCAAATGGCACCTTATTCGCTTTATAGTGCACTGCTTTTGACCAAAGCCCTATGAGCCCTGGTCAAAAGAAATATCGCTATATAGGGATCGGGTGCCATTTGGGACACAGTCTGTCTCTCTTTCCGACCCCTCCCTCCCTTGTCATTAGTGTGATCAAGTGTGCTATTGGGCTCTTAGTCGTCTATTCAGCCTGAAGAATGTTTCTCAGACAAGGACCACAATGAAATACGAGACTGACACACCTCCCGCTGAAACAACACACACACACACACACACACACATTCTTTCTCGCATGCACGCTCAGTCGCTCACATACAAGAGCTTGCAGGCATGCACGCACACGGGCACGTAGACACACACACACACACACACACACACACACACACACACACACACCCCGATACGCGCATTCTGACACACACACACACACACACACACATCTCAATACTTTCCCCACATCACATTGCATCATCCCTCCCCACTGTGAAATTGCATTTATATTGGCATCAGTTAATGCCTATTGCGGCCGGATCACTTTTCATAAACGAATAAACCTGATCCTTTAAATGAAATGATGATTGAAGGACAGATTAAAAATAGACTCCTTTAGAATGATGGAGAGGGGATGGAAGGAGCGAGGGGGGTTGAGGAGAGGAGATGGGAGTAAGAGGGGAAGGAGAGGAGAGGGGGAGAGGAGGGAGAGAGGCGGGGGGTAGTAAGAGGGGATGGGAGTAGAGGAGAGGTTGAGAGAGGGAATAGAGGAGAGGGGTTGAGGAGAGGAGATGGGAGTAGAGGAGAGGGGGAGAGGAGAGGAGAGGGGAGAGGGGAGAGGGGGAGTTAGAGGGAGGGGATGGGAGTAGAGGAGAGGGGGTTGAGGGAGATGGAAAGAAGAGGAGGAGAGCAGAGGGAGACGGAGAGGAGAGGGGGATAGAGAGCAAGGAGAGGGATAGAAGAGAGGGGATGAGAAAGGAGAGGGGGATGGAAGAGCAGAGAGGAGTGTTTGTGCTCAGCTCCTGTTTGAGTGGGAGGCAGGCCTAGCAGAGTGGTGGAGGCAGGCCTAGCAGGTTGTAGGCAGGCCTAGCAGAGTGGTGGAGGCAGGCCTAGCAGGGTGGTGTAGGCAGGCCTAGCAGAGTGGTGGAGGCAGGCCTAGCAGAGTGGTGGAGGCAGACCTAGCAAAGTGGTGGAGGCAGGCCTAGCAGGGTGGTGTAGGCAGGCCTAGCAGGGTGGTGGAGGCAGGCCTAGCAGAGTGGTGGAAGCAGGCCTAGCAGAGTGGTGGAGGCAGGCCTAGCAGGGTGGTGTAGGCAGGCCTAGCAGAGTGGTGGAGGCAGGCCTAGCAGAGTGGTGGAGGCAGGCCTAGCAGGGTGGTGGAGGCAGGCCTAGCAGAGTGGTGGAGGCAGGCCTAGCAGAGTGGTGGAGGCAGGCCTAGCAGAGTGGTGGAGGCAGGCCTAGCAGGGTGGTGGAGGCAGGCCTAGCAGAGTGGTGAAGGCAGGCCTAGCAGAGTGGTGGAGGCAGGCCTAGCAGGGTGGTGGAGGCAGGCCTAGCAGGGTGGTGGAGGCAGGCCTAGCAGGGTGGTGGAGGCAGGCCTAGCAGGGTGGTGGAGGCAGGCCTAGCAGGGTGGTGGAGGCAGGCCTAGCAGAATGGTGGAGGCAGGCCTAGCAGGGTGGTGGAGGCAGGCCTAGCAGAGTGGTGGAGGCAGGCCTAGCAGAGTGGTGGAGGCAGGCCTAGCAGGGTGGTGGAGGCAGGCCTAGCAGGGTGGTGGAGGCAGGCCTAGCAGGGTGGTGGAGGCAGGCCTAGCAGGGTGGTGGTGGCAGCCTAGCAGGGTGGTGGAGGCAGGCCTAGCAGAGTGGTGGAGGCAGGCTGTCTCTTTCACAAACTATTTGTTTTCTCTTCTTAAAACAGCCGGCTGAGAAATACTTCTCTTTAAATATATTATCCATTCTTCAAACTTTCCCTATTTCCCAGCAGACCGGTGATGGATTCAGGTCCACTGCTTCAGGCTCTGGGATTGATTAATAGTCCTTGTCAATCATGTAAGCAGGTGTGATTTAGCAGCCTGGATTACGGTCATAAATCTATAGAGAGGAGTGTTAAATGATAAAGATGTGTGTAAATGCAGTAACGTGGGTCTGGCAGGTATTGAATACTGAGTAAATGGCATTTCCCAGCTGAGCTGCTGGTCCTGTTTACCCACTAATAACACAGAGACTTAACAAAGAGCAGGAGAGAGAGAGAGGAACGACTAAGTATTGTGGGTTTAATAAATGTTCTACAACACACTGTGTGGTTAGTAGGGTTCTCAGTGGCTAGGGGACAGATCTTTATTGAGACACACAGGCTCTTTCTATGGTCTCTCTCACTCACTCACACACACACACATCTGATGTATAGAACCCTACTGTAAGCCATTTTAACAGCCCAGTAGGGCTCTGAGGGGCTTCTCTGTCTGTGGCTGAGTTGTCTCACTGTGATGTGTGGTTTTGGTTTGCAGGGAGGCCAGGATAGAAAGACTCTCTACAATATGGTGGGGAATTCTCTCTACATGCACTGTGGAACCCGTGAGTCATGTTTTAGAAGCGGGTTGGACATGATGACTTCCATTGTTGTGTATTTCAAGTCATTATCACATTTAAACAGCTACGCTAGTATGTCCCTGGCTGTCCCCTAGTCCCAGCACAGAGAGAGAGTGGGAGGATGGAAAGAAAGTGACACTTTTCTTTCCACCATTATTCTCCCTCCATCTGTCTCCTGGTTTGGTTGAGGGGGACCTAAATTATGGTCACGTACACTACATGACACTACAGGGGCTCCCGAGTGGCGCAGCGGTCTAAGGCACTGCATCTCAGTGTTGAGGCATATAATATATAATATAATATGCCATTTAGCAGACGCTTTTATCCAAAGCGACTTACAGTCATGCGTGCATACATTTTTTTTTATTTTTTTGTGTACTGGGTGGTCCCGGGATCGAACCCACTACCTTGGCTTAACAAGCGCCGTGCTCTACCAGCTGAGCTACAGACCCCGGTTCGATTCCAGGCTGTATCACAACCGGCCGTGATTGGGAGTCCAATAGGGCGGCGCACAATTGGCCCAGCGTCGTCAGGGTTTGGCCGGTGTAGGCTGTCATTGTAAATAAGAATGTGTTCTTAACTGACTTGCCTAGTTAAATAAAGGTTAAACATTTTTTTTAAGAATGACCAAAAGTATGTGGACACCTGCTCGTCAAACATCTCATTCCAGAATCATGGTTAATATGGAGTTGGTCCCCCTTTTGTTGCTATAACAGCCTCCACTCTTCTGGGAAGGCTTTCCATTAGATGTTGGAACATTGCTGCGGGAATTTTCTTCCATTCAGCCACAAGCATTTAGTGAGGTCGGGCACTGATGTTGGGCGATTGGGCCTGGCTAGCAGTCGGCGTTCCAATTCATCCCAAAGGTGTTCGATAGGGTTGAGGTAAGGGCTCTGTGCAGGCCAGTCAAGTTCTTCCCCACCAATCTCGACAAACCATTTCTGTGTGGACCTCGCTTTGTGCACAGGGGCATTGTCATGCTGAAACCGGAAAGGGCCTTCCCCAAACTGTTGCCACAAAGTTAGACGCACAGAATTGTCTAGAATGTCATTGTATGCTGTAGCATTAAGATTTCCCTTCACTGGAACTAAGGGGCCTAGCCCCAACCATGAAAAACAGCCCCAGACCATTTTCCTCCTCCACCAAACTTTACAGTTGGCACTATGCATTGGGGCAGGTAGCATTCTCCTTGCATCCGCCAAACCCAGATTCATCCGTCGGACTGCCGGAGGGTGAAATGTGATTCATCACTCCAGAGAAAGCGTTTCCACTGCTCCAGAGTCCAATGGCGGCGAGCTTTACACCACTCCAGCTGACGCTTGGATTGTGCATAGTGATCTTAGGCTTGTGTGCGGCAGCTCGGCCATGGAAACCCATGGCAACTCAGTGAGTGTTGCAACCGAGGACAGACAATTTTTTACGCGCTTCAGCACTCGGTGGTCCCCTTCTGTGAGCTTGTGTGGCCTACCACTTCGCGGCTGAGTCGTTGTTGCTCTAGACGTTTCCACTTCACAATAACAGCACTCACAGTTGACCGGGGCAGCTCTAGCAGGGCAGAAATTTGACGAACTGAATTGTTGGGAAAGGTGGCATCCCTATGACGGTGCCACGTTAAGTCACTGAGCTCTTCAGTAAGGCCATTATACTGCCAATGTTTGTCTATGGAGATTGCATGGCTGTGTGCTTCGATTATATACATCTGTCATAAACGTGTGTGGCTGAAATAGCCAAATCCACTAATTCGAAGGGGTGTCCACATACTTTTGTTTATATATAGTGTATCTGTCTGGCCTGTCAGTGGACGGACCAAAGACACACACCCAGTCCGTACAGCGCTGTGGAGGAGGGACTGTGTGTGTGTGTGTGACAGTGAACTGCCACTGTGTCAGATCTCTGGGACATGGTGTCCTCTCTGTGTCAGACTCTGGACATGGTGTCCTCTCTGTGTCACTCTGTCACACACACCCTCGCGCTGGCCTTCCTGTAGAGCCAGAAGAAAACCACCGCGTCACATGTTTATCTGTCTGTCTGTGTGTGTGCGTGCATCTCTTTTTGTGTGTGTGTGTGCCAAAGCAGAGCACCCAAAGTTATCGTCGTCGTGGTCCACTTTTTGATTCATAATCCCTGCAGAGGACAAAGCTGGGGGATATATCAGAGCTTAGGCTGCTTAGTGTAACTATAAAACACTACAAGCTAATAAATAACCCTATCTGAGAATATTGACCCTCTGCCGGGGAGAATAATGGGTCATTTCTCCAGGCACCATATCTGATCGTCCCACAAAGTGAGAGGGGGAGACTGGGGTGGTCAGAATTCAATTACAGAAAAGGTTACTATTGTTGGGGGGAGATGCACTATACTCTCTTTCTCTCCACCCCTCTCTGTCTCGCTCTCCCGCTCCACCCCCCCCATCCCATCCATCTCTCCTGCTGGTCTAGGAATTAGTTACCTTTCCTCCTGGGAGAGCTGTTGTCCACCTATAATGATGGCAGTCCCCACACTAAGTCAGCTGTAATGGTACTGAATGGCAGCAGCAGTCCACTGCTCCATCTGTTATCCAGCTGAGAGGAAATGGTGCTTGTTGCCGTGGCAGTAGGTAGCGTGTAGGGTAGATGGTTGAGGGTGTTTTGGTAGCAGGAGTTGCTATGACAGCAGTAGGTAGTAGAGGGTTAGGGGTGTGGTTGTTTTGGAGGAGGACTGTATCATTCCATCCAGGACTGATATCCCATCAGGGAATACCATCAGGAGAGAGGTGGAGAGTAATCTGATCAGTAGAGAGAGAGAGAGTGGAGAGTGTAAGAGAGCTATAAAAGGGGGATGGAGAGAGAGAGATAAGAGGGGGATGGAGAGAGAGAGAGATAAGAGGGGGATGGAGAGAGAGAGATAAGAGGGGGATGGAGAGAGAGTAAGAGGGGGATGGAGAGAGAAAGGGGGATGGAGAGAATAAGAGGGGGGGAGAGAGAGAGATAAGAGGGGGATGGAGAGAGGGAGATAAGAGGGGGATGGAGAGAGATAAGAGGGGGATGGAGAGAGAGATAAGAGGGGGATGGAGAGAGAGAAGAGGGGGATGGAGAGAGAGAGAGAAGAGGGGGATGGAGAGAGAATAAGAGGGGGATGGAGAGAGAGAGATAAGAGGGGGATGGAGAGAGAGAGAATAAGAGGGGGATGGAGAGAGAGATAAGAGGGGGATGGAGAGAGATAAGAGAGGGGATGGAGAGAGAGAGATAAGAGGGGATGGAGAGAGAGATAAGAGGGGGGATGGAGAGAGAGATAAGAGGGGATGGAGAGAGAGAGATAAGAGGGGGATGGAGAGAGAGAGATAAGAGGGGGATGGGGAGAGAGATAAGAGGGGGATGGAGAGAGAGATAAGAGGGGGATGGAGAGAGAGAGATAAGAGGGGGATGGAGAGAGAGAGATAAGAGGGGATGGGAAGAGAGATAAGAGGGGGATGGAGAGAGAGATAAGAGGGGGATGGAGAGAGAGGGATAAGAGGGGGATGGAGAGAGAGAGATAAGAGGGGGATGGGGAGAGATAAGAGGGGGATGGGGAGAGAGCTATAAGAGGGGGATGGGGAGAGATAAGAGGCGGGTGGAGAGAGATAAGAGGGATGGTACTACAGGCAGGAATGTGAGGATTAGATGAGGAGGAGCAGTGTTCAGTTTCACCCTGAGGCAATCCTGGAGGGAGGAAACCCCACTACTGTTACTGCATATATAGTCCATTGATTCATCCACCATAACATAGTAGATAGTATGTGTTTTGTGTTTAGGTTGCAAGATAGGCTAGATATTGTGTCTTAGTTATATAAGGCTGTTATCTATACACTGGGTATACCAAACTTTAGGAACACTTCCTAATATTGAGTTGCACCCTCTCCCCATTTGCCCCCAGAACAGCCTCAATTCTTCAGGGCATAGACTCTACAAGGTGCCGAAAGCGTTCCACTGGGTTGCTGGCCCATGTTGACTCCAATGCTTGGCTGGATCTCCTTTGGGTGGTGGACCATTCTTGATGCACAAGGAAACTGTTGAGCGTGAAAAACCCAGCAACATTGCAGTTCTTCACACAAACCGGTGCACCTGGCGCCTACTACCATATCCCGTTCAAAGGCACTTATATATTTTGTCTTGCCCATTCACCCTCTGAATGAAACATACACAATCCATGTCTCAATTGTTTCAAGGCTTAAAAATCCTTCCTTAACCTGTCTCCACCCCTTCATCTACACTGATTGAAGTGGATTTAACAAGTAACATCAATAAGGGATCATAGATTTCACCTGGATTCACCTGGTCAGTCTATGTCATGGAAAGAGTAGGTGTTCCTAATGTTTTGTCCACTCAGTGTATATTTAGGTTACTTTATGGTGATGTTGCTTGGGCATTGGTTATATCAGGTCTCCCATCCATTGTAGTCCTGTTGGTTTTAGAGGGTTGTCTGAAATGACTGACTGATTGAGTTGTCTGATGTAACTTAATATTACCTCTGAGTACTCTGGCCCGTGAGTACTCACTCATCCTACTGGTTATCCATCATCCCTGTAACGGGAGCTGTGATTGGTGCGTTAGGTAAACACTCTGTCCTCTTCCTGACACTCAGCAGTGAGATGGAGAGGCTGTAAGGTCATGGGGTCGTGAGAGAGGGATTCTAGGGTTGTGACCCCTGAGGAGGGAAAACAATGTGCTGACCATGGCTGTAGGAAGTCTAGGAAGGAACGTTTAAGAGGCTCTCAAAACTCTTGTCAGTAAATGTCTTCTCCTCCTCTTCTCTGTTTATCCTTGTATGACACCATAACTAGTAAACCTAGCAAAACTCACAAAACTACCCCAGTAACTAATGGACCTACACCTCACACTAGCTTTATTGACCAGTCTGTCCTCATATAACACAGGAACTGGTAGACCTACACCTCACACTAGCTACACCTCACACTAGCTACACCTCACACTACCTACACCTCACACTAGCTACACCTCACACTAGCTACACCTCACACTAGCTACACCTCACACTAGCTACACCTCACACTAGCTACACCTCACACTAGCACACCTCACACTAGCTACACCTCACACTAAGCTACACCTCACACTAGCTACACCTCACCCACACCTCACACTAGCTACACCTCACACTAGCTACACCTCACACTAGCTACACCTCACACTAGCTACACCTCACACTAGCTACACCTCATACTAGCTACACCTCACACTAGCTACACCTCATACTAGCTACACCTCACACTAGCTACACCTCACACTAGCTCACACAGCAGCCATATTGTTTTGTCAATAACACTACATGGCCGATCCTCTCATAAGGGTTATGTATCTCTGTTGTGTTTAGTCCAGTGTGCCAGACTACATTCAGGCTCTGTTGTGTTCAGTCCAGACAACATTCAGGCTCTGTTGTGTTCAGTCCAGACAACATTCAGGCTCTGTTGTGTTTAGTCCAGACAACATTCAGGCTCTGTTGTGTTCTGTCCAGACAACATTCAGGCTCTGTTGTGTTCTGTCCAGTGTGACAGACAACATTCAGGCTCTGTTGTGTTCAGTCCAGTGTGACAGACAACATTCAGGCTCTGTTGTGTTCAGTCCAGTGTGACAGACAACATTCAGGCTCTGTTGTGTCCAGTGTGCCAGACAACAGGCTCTTCTATGCTGTCACACTAAGATGCTGAGGTCAATGGAACAGTCAGTTTGTTGTCTTGTGTCATCGGCTTGTCATTTGGAATCAAATGTCAAAACTGTGACAGTATTGATCCCTCATATCTCTGGACTCTGACCCTGTAAATGCAAGATGGAATGTTTTCCTCTGTATGTCAGCTGTTATTGCTGGCCTAAGGAAGATGCTGTGTCAATGTTAACTGTGGTGGAAAGGAATTGTAAAGCTTGGGTGTTCTTTTTTCCCAACTTCACAAGAAAGTGCCTCACTGTTTACTGCCCCAGTCATCATTTAATGGTGCTGACAGATTAGATGTTGAGTGACTTTCTCTCTCTCTGTGTGTGTGTGTGTGTGTGTGTGTGTGTGTGTGTGCGCGCCAATCTTTGTGTTATCTCTCTGAAACCCCCAGGTCCATAGGCTCTTTCTGAGTGTCTGAGAGACAGATGGAGAGAAGAGAGGGGTTCAGAGAGAAAACACACTTGAAGAAGAGTGGGAGGGGCTAGACCAGTGAAGCAGAAAGTAGCCACTCTTTATCAGAATGTTCCAGAACAGATAACAGCATGGAGCGTTTGGACTGGGTAAGACTGGGGTGAGGGGGAGAGAGAGGAGACTCATATAGAGGGGATACAGTAGATAGACTGGGATGGAGTGATGTAGAAGGAAGCTGGAGGGATGGTAATAAGTCTAGATCTCTCTGAGAGATGAACATAGAAGGCCCAGTCAGCAGGAGATGAACATCTAGCTGCTGTCTCTGACTAAAAGTTAAACTACTGGGCCTCTATATGGAGAAAGAACTTCTACTCCTCCAGTGGTGTAAAGTACATATGTGAACATACTTTAAAGTACTACTTAAGTAGTATCTTTACTTTTACTCAAGTATGACAATTGGGTACTTTTTCCACCACTGTACTCCTCCAAACATCCTCCTCAGAGAGACTGGCTCAAAGTGCTGATCTCTCTCTGAAGTGTCAGATTGAGGTCGCTATAGGAGTGTCAGTGGGCTACAGGGGAATCTCCCTCCCTGCCTGCCTGCCATCAGTTGACTGGATGGATCTTTCTCAGTCATTCCTTGAATCTTAAAGCGAGACTTAAAGACGTAGATTTGGCATCAGTTTTACTTTCCACTCTAAGCTTGATTTATTCATCTCCATTTATAGAATGATGTGTGTAATGTGGACATTTTGTTCTGAACAATCCGACATACTGTAGGATGGCATGAATGGAGTGCATGGGAGACGAGTAACATATGGGTCAGATAGCTTGTATGTTTTACATGAATTAGATGGATTGGATTGGACTGTGGTTGACTGAATACTAATGGATGTTGTAGAACACCATTACAGTCATCATAATTGATTCAAGTAAATCTGCTAATAGTCTGCTGAATGAACCCAGCTGGTTATGGTTATTGGAATGAAGGATAAGGATGATTGCTGAATGAAATTAAAAGGCAGTTTTCATTACTCTACTATTTGCGGTGTAGAAAGAGAGGGGGGAGAGAGAGCGAGCGAGAGAGCTGTACAGAGGAAGCTGTAGAGAGAGAGAGAGAGAGAGAGAGAGGTAAAGAGCTGTACAGAGGAAGGTGTAGAGAGAGAGGTACAGAGCTGTACAGAGGAAGGTGTAGAGAGAGAGGTACAGAGCTGTACAGAGGAAGGTGTAGAGAGAGAGGTACAGAGCTGTACAGAGGAAGGTGTAGAGAGAGAGGTACAGAGCTGTACAGAGGAAGGTGTAGAGAGAGAGGTACAGAGCTGTACAGAGGAAGGTGTAGAGAGAGAGGTACAGAGCTGTACAGAGGAAGGTGTAGAGAGAGAGAGGTAGAGAGAGAGGTACAGAGCTGTACAGAGGAAGGTGTAGAGAGAGAGAGGTAAAGAGCTGTACAGAGGAAGGTGTAGAGAGAGAGGTACAGAGGAAGCTGTAGCGAGAGAGGTAAAGAGCTGTACAGAGGAAGGTGTAGAGAGAGAGAGGTAAAGAGCTGTACAGAGGAAGGTGTAGAGAGAGAGGTACAGAGGAAGCTGTAGCGAGAGAGGTAAAGAACTGTACAGAGGAAGGTGTAGAGAGAGAGAGAGAGGTAAAGAGCTGTACAGAGGAAGGTGTAGAGAGAGAGAGGTAAAGAACTGTACAGAGGAAGGTGTAGAGAGAGAGAGAGAGGTAAAGAGCTGTACAGAGGAAGGTGTAGAGAGAGAGGTAAAGAACTGTACAGAGGAAGGTGTAGAGAGAGAGAGGTAAAGAGCTGTACAGAGGAAGGTGTAGAGAGAGAGGTAGAGAGCTGAACAGAGGAAGCTGTAGAGAGAGAGGTAGAGAGCTGAACAGAGGAAGGTGTAGAGAGAGAGAGGTAAAGAACTGTACAGAGGAAGGTGTAGAGAGAGAGAGGTAAAGAGCTGTACAGAGGAAGGTGTAGAGAGAGAGGTAGAGAGCTGAACAGAGGAAGCTGTAGAGAGAGAGGTAGAGAGCTGAACAGAGGAAGGTGTAGAGAGAGAGGTAGAGAGCTGAACAGAGGAAGCTGTAGAGAGAGAGGTAGAGAGCTGAACAGAGGAAGGTGTAGAGAGAGAGAGGTAAAGAACTGTACAGAGGAAGGTGTAGAGAGAGAGAGGTAAAGAGCTGTACAGAGGAAGGTGTAGAGAGAGAGGTAGAGAGCTGAACAGAGGAAGCTGTAGAGAGAGAGGTAGAGAGCTGAACAGAGGAAGGTGTAGAGAGAGAGAGAGAGAGAGCTGTACAGAGGAAGGTGTAGAGAGAGAGGTAGAGAGCTGTACAGAGGAAGGTGTAGAGAGAGAGGTAAAGAACTGTACAGAGGAAGGTGTAGAGAGAGAGGTACAGAGCTGTACAGAGGAAGGTGTAGAGAGAGAGAGGTAAAGAGCTGTACAGAGGAAGGTGTAGAGAGAGAGGTAAAGAACTGTACAGAGGAAGGTGTAGAGAGAGAGAGGTAAAGAGCTGTACAGAGGAAGGTGTAGAGATAGAGAGGTAAAGAGCTGTACAGAGGAAGGTGTAGAGAGAGAGAGGTAAAGAACTGTACAGAGGAAGGTGTAGAGAGAGAGGTAGAGAGCTGTACAGAGGAAGGTGTAGAGAGAGAGGTAGAGAGCTGTACAGAGGAAGGTGTAGAGAGAGAGAGAGGACAGGGAGAGAGTCATTGAGGTAGATAGAGGGGGAAGGAGAGTGAAAGAGAGACTGATATTTGTTTCTGTTTTGGCACGGAGCAGCCATTCCTGTGTTGTAATATGAGCCCCCACTACAGGACCGTTCCCCTCAGCAGAGAATGGCCTTTCATTCCCAGTTTCCTGTGAACTGAAATGGACTGTAAACCTCCCATTGAGTTATCAATGCATCACACACACACACAGTGTATGTTATCAGTGCATGAGACCCAGACGGTTGCTGGCTGCCCGTCAGTTCAGCAGCAGTATTATGGCTGTGTTTGGGAACGCCATGAAAGGGATTTGGATTGTGAGAAATTTAAACTATGGAGATATGAGCCCGGATCGTTTCCTGTGTTTTCTCTTGATCTCTGAGAGAATGGAAGGTAGAGTGAAGTCCTCTCTGGAGTCTGGACCCGTAGCTTTATCAGTCTGATAACCTTCTCAATGATAACCTGTCTGATAAACTTCTCTATGATACTGATAACCTTCTCTATGATAACCTTCTCTATGATGACCTTCTCTATGATAACCTTCTCTATGATAACATGTCTGATAACCTTATCTATGATAACCTGTCTGATAACCTTCTCTATGATGACCTTCTCTATGATGAACTTCTCTATGATGACCTTCTCTATGATAACCTGTCTGATAACCTTCTCTATGATAACCTGTCTGAAAACCTCTATGATAACCTGTCTGATAACCCTCTATGATAACCTGTCTGATAACATTCTCTATGATAACCTGTCTGATAACCTTCTCTATCATATCCTTCTCTATGATAACCTGTCTGATAACCCTCTATGATAACCTGTCTGATAACATTCTCTATGATAACCTGTCTGATAACCTTCTCTATGATAACCTGTCTGATAACCTTCTCTATGATAACCTGTCTGACCAGTCCTTCCTGTTTTGTACTGCCTCCATCCCTCATACACACACTCCCACAGGACAGAACACGCCCACAGGACAGAACACCCCACAGGACAGATCAATGGATGTGTACACACACATACATACACACATCCCTTACGAAGATTACACACACATACACATCCCTACAAAGACTACACAAATACACACACACACACACACAAAAGAATAGACCAGCATACACTATAATCTCTTTCTCCCTCACACACACTGTAATTCCAGCACTCCTCCTCCTCTTACAGTGGAGGGATTTGATCAGGGTTTATATTGTGATGGAGATTAACTCTGAGAACCAAACCTAAACCAGCAGAGAGAACATCACAATGTGTGAGTCACATGAGCTAGCTATCCCCGTATTACCTCAGTAGTCCTATAGCCGTGCAAAGGCCTCAGCTGAATTGTCTGTGTGTGAGACATAGTGATTCGCCCCATTTAGACAACCTTTTCAATGTCTACACAGACTTATCATCATAGTCTATACATTACCACTCACATAATGACTGGAATTCAATGTGTCCGTTTTCTTGACCGATGCACTGGTTGGGAGACCTTTGTGATTGTGTGACATGTCGGGGGTGGTGGTGTGGGTTGGCTGGTGTGTGTGGGGGAATGAATGTCATTCAGAATGAATGAATGAACCACAGTGGGTAGGAACACTGGGGGTTTGTCTCAGGTTGGGTCTCAAATGACACCTATTCCCTACATAGTGCACAACTTTTGACCAGGGCTTATAGGGCTCTTTTTCCAAAAGTAGTCACTATGTAGGGAATAGGGTGGCTTCCATTTGGGACGTAGTCATGGTGTTGACTTACTGTCTAACCAGCAGCAGGTGAGAGGAGATTTTAAAGCTGATTTCCCCTATTACTACAGAGCCTCCACATTGGAGTTGAGAGCAGGAAAGAGGAGAAGAACTGGTTCTAGCTGGTTCTAGTCTAGGTTCTATTTCATGTAAAGACATACCTCAGTCATTTGGCTGGCGACCAAGACACATCCAGTAACGGTTATGTTGCGGTGCCTCAAGTGGGGTGTAGGTGTGTGTGAGAGAGACTGAGGGGAAGGCTGGATGATGAAACGTGAGAGTCATCCCCTCTCCCGGCCCCACCCCACCCAGCCCGTCTACAGAGAGCCCTATCTCACCCTGCCATGGCACCAGGCAGGATGGGAGAGTGACTGAAACCCTTTGGATGCCTGGCAGCGAGTGGAACTCAGAGATAAAACACTGTTGTCTCTCTCTCTCTCTCTCTCTCTCTCTCTCTCTCTCTCTCTCTCTCTCTCTCTCTCTCTCTCTCTCTCTCTCTCTCCTCTCTCTCTCTCTCTCTCTCTCTCTCTCTCTCTCTCTCTCTCTCTCTTCCTCTCTCTCTCTCTCTCTCTCCTTCTCTGAAACACACCGAACACAGGCACCTATATGTACACCCACCCTCGCGGGGACCCTGTTGTCAGACTGTAATACCTTTACCCCTGGAGGAGAGCTGTCCATGTTTCTGATGTCATCCATTGACACTCTTAACACCCTCTCTGCTCTCCTTCAGACACTGTCTGTTTGGTTCAGGCTCATTTCTCTGACAATTTGTTCTTTTCTAGATTTTCAGTCAATACATGAACATAATGGGTTGTTGTCTTTTAATGTTTTTGTGATTTGTGTATGGTGTGTAGACATGATTAATACCAATTCCGCAGCTTGTCAGTGAGCCAGCATTGACTTTAAAGTGTGTGTGTGTGTGTTGCCTGCATGTGTGTGTGTGTGTGTACCACATCCCAGATCTGGAAATAAGCACACAGAGAGCAGCATATTAGTGGGATTTTGATTATGGTTGTTGTAATGATCATAATCCTCATCAAAATGATGCTAACAGTCAATAGAGACGGGGTGGTGTGTGTGGCTGGTGGAGGTATGAACTAATCCCCCAGTATAATCCCCCCCGGTTTCCTCTTGTTAGACGAGGGCCACAAGCCTGGGAATGTGGGTCATGGTCGGCACCAGCCACTGGCCACCTCACCACACTATGGTACTGTGTGTGTGTGTTAGGTCATTAGGCCCAAGCTTCACATGGCTTTTAGTGCACCATTGATCTCAATTGTGAAACCCACAGACTCAGGTATAGTCCAATTTTTGTCAAGCATTGCCTTCTGTAGACTAGGGCTGTGATGATAAGCATTGCCTGCTGTAGACTAGGGCTGTGATGATAAGCATTGCCTGCTGTAGCCTAGGGCTGTGATGATAAGCATTGCCTGCTGTAGACTAGGGCTGTGATGATAAGCATTGCCTGCTGTAGACTAGGGTTGTGATGATAAGCATTGCCTGCTGTAGACTAGGGCTGTGATGATAAGCATTGCCTGCTGTAGACTAGGGCTGTGATGATAAGCATTGCCTGCTGTAGACTAGGGCTGTGATGATAAGCATTGCCTGCTGTAGACTAGGGCTGTGATGATAAGCATTGCCTGCTGTAGACTAGGGCTGTGAGGATAAGCATTGCCTGCTGTAGACTAGGGCTGTGATGATAAGCATTGCCTGCTGTAGACTAGGGCTGGGATGATAAGCATTGCCTGCTGTAGACTAGGGCTGTGATGATAAGCATTGCCTTCTGTAGACTAGGGCTGTGATGATAAGCATTGCCTGCTGTAGACTAGGGCTGTGATGATAAGCATTGCCTGCTGTAGACTAGGGCTGTGATGATAAGCATTGCCTGCTGTAGACTAGGGCTGTGATGATAAGCATTGCCTGCTGTAGACTAGGGCTGTGATGATAAGCATTGCCTGGTAGACTAGGGCTGTGATGATAAGCATTGCCTGCTGTAGACTAGGGCTGTGATGATAAGCATTGCCTGCTGTAGACTAGGGCTGTGATGATAAGCATTGCCTGCTGTAGACTAGGGCTGTGATGATAAGCATTGCCTGCTGTAGACTAGGGTTGTGATGATAAGCATTGCCTTCTGTAGACTAGGGCTGTGATGATAAGCATTGCCTGCTGTAGACTAGGGCTGTGATGATAAGCATTGCCTGCTGTAGCCTAGGGCTGTGATGATAAGCATTGCCTTCTGTAGACTAGGGCTGTGATGATAAGCATTGCCTGCTGTAGACTAGGGCTGTGATGATAAGCATTGCCTGCTGTAGCCTAGGGCTGTGATGATAAGCATTGCCTGCTGTAGACTAGGGCTGTGATGATAAGCATTGCCTGCTGTAGACTAGGGCTGTGATGATAAGCATTGCCTGCTGTAGCCTAGGGCTGTGATGATAAGCATTGCCTTCTGTAGACTAGGGCTGTGATGATAAGCATTGCCTGCTGTAGACTAGGGCTGTGATGATAACTGCATTGCCTGCTGTAGCCTAGGGCTGTGATGATAAGCATTGCCTGCTGTAGCCTAGGGCTGTGATGATAAGCATTGCCTGCTGTAGCCTAGGGCTGTGATGATAAGCATTGCCTGCTGTAGACTAGGGCTGTGATGATAAGCATTGCCTGCTGTAGACTAGGGCTGTGATGATAAGCATTGCCTGCTGTAGACTAGGGCTGTGATGATAAGCATTGCCTGCTGTAGACTAGGGCTGTGATGATAAGCATTGCCTGCTGTAGACTAGGGCTGTGACGATAAGCATTGCCTGCTGTAGACTAGGGCTGTGATGATAAGCATTGCCTGCTGTAGACTAGGGCTGTGATGATAAGCATTGCCTGCTGTAGACTAGGGCTGTGATGATAAGCATTGCCTGCTGTAGACTAGGGCTGTGATGATAAGCATTGCCTGCTGTAGACTAGGGCTGTGATGATAAGCATTGCCTGCTGTAGACTAGGGCTGTGATGATAAGCATTGCCTGCTGTAGACTAGGGCTGTGATGATAAGCATTGCCTGCTGTAGACTAGGGCTGTGATGATAAGCATTGCCTGCTGTAGACTAGGGCTGTGATGATAAGCATTGCCTGCTGTAGACTAGGGCTGTGATGATAAGCATTGCCTGCTGTAGACTAGGGCTGTGATGATACCAGTATCGCAATATTTTTTCCATGGCAAAATGAAAACACGAAGCAGACCGAACTCTTTGGTCCTTTAAAACCTGCTGTATGTAACATATTGTGTGCTACAGCTTGGAAAATAAATAAATTTGACTCTGGATGACAACATAATGATGTTTGTTTCCAACATTAGGGCTGTTTTCCTAAAGAAGTTAAATCCGCTTGGTGTTTTGTTTCATTGCTACGATACTAAGGAGTATGGTGATGCTGGTATCATCCCAGCCCTACTATAGACTGGAGGCCTTTTGCACTCTATCAACACTGGCCAGTGGTTAGTGTCTGATAGGCTAGCACCTGGTTAGCGCAGTGTCTGATAGGCTAGCACCTGGTTAATGCAGTGTCTGATAGGCTAGCACCTGGTTAAGCAGTGTCTGATAGGCTAGCACCTGGTTAGTGCAGTGTCTGATAGGCTAGCACCTGGTTAGC
This sequence comes from Coregonus clupeaformis, assembly GCF_020615455.1. Taxonomy (NCBI): domain Eukaryota; kingdom Metazoa; phylum Chordata; class Actinopteri; order Salmoniformes; family Salmonidae; genus Coregonus; species Coregonus clupeaformis. The sequence goes on along the minus strand of NW_025534627.1, from coordinate 81,752 downwards.
GCAGTGTCTGATAGGCTAGCACCTGGTTAGTGCAGTGTCTGATAGGCTAGCACCTGGTTAGCGCAGTGTCTGATAGGCTAGCACCTGGTTAGTGCAGTGTCTGATAGGCTAGCACCTGGTTAGTGCAGTGTCTGATAGGCTAGCACCTGGTTAGCGCAGTGTCTGATAGGCTAGCACCTGGTTAGCGCCAGTGTCTGATAGGCTAGCACCTGGTTAGAGCAGTGTCTGATAGGCTAGCACCTGGTTAGCGCAGTGTCTGATAGGCTAGCACCTGGTTAGTGCAGTGTCTGATAGGCTAGCACCTGGTTAGCGCAGTGTCTGATAGGCTAGCACCTGGTTAGCGCAGTGTCTGATAGGCTAGCACCTGGTTAGCGCAGTGTCTGATAGGCTAGCACCTGGTTAGCGCAGTGCAGGGATCATCAACTAGATTCAGCCGTGGGCCGTTTTCTTCTTGAGCGGACGGTGGGGGGCCGGAACATAATTACAAATAATTAGTAGACTGCAAATTGACCGAAAGAAGCCCAAACAGATATAATATTTGACTAAAACATAATCATTTACATTTACGTCATTTAGCAGACGCTCTTATCCAGAGCGACATACAGGAGCAATTAGGGTTAAGTGCCTTGCTTAAGGGCACATCGACAGATTTTTCACCTAGTCGGCTCGGGATTAGAACCAGCGACCTTTCGGTTACTGGCACAACGCTCTTAACCACTAAGCTACCTGCCGCCCTAATTTCAAACCTTTCTTACATTTGTATACGATCACGTGTCTGTTATGTGTGGGATTACCTGGGAACAGATTTCCAAAAGTAAAATAGAATTAAAATAACTTCTCCCTGAGTTTTTACAGTATTTTATCTCCAACCATGAACATTTTTCTGTTGTTTTTTTTGCTCAGAAAACGTAACACTACAGACACTACACCAAATTCGGCCCGCGGGTCGCCAGTTGGGGAACCATGGTGTAGTGTCTGATAGGCTAGCAGTAGAGGGTTGGTTTAGTGCAGGGATGGGCAACTTTGATGGGGGTGAGGGCCACAGAAAATCTGAACTCATCATGAGGGGCCGCAGTTGCAGTTTTACAGCTAATTTAATAGAGATAAGTAACTCGGTGGGACTTCCTATTGGTTAAAGAGTGGTAAACTAGGTGAGACTTCCTATTGGTTAAAGCGTAGTCAACTGGGTGGGACATCCTATTGGTTAAGGAGTAGTCAACTGGATGGGACTTCCTATTGGTTAAGGAGTAGTCAACTGGATGGGACTTCCTATTGGTTAAGGAGTAGTCAACTGGATGGGACTTCCTATTGGTTAAGGAGTAGTCAACTGGATGGGACTTCCTATTGGTTAAGGAGTAGTCAACTGGATGGGACTTCCTATTGGTTAAGGAGTAGTCAAGAGTAGTCAACTGGGTGGGATTTCCTATTGGTTAAGGGTTACATGCAGTAACTCCATCCAGGTCACCAGAAGGGATCAGCCAATGAATTATACCCGATGAGCAAACATTCCCTAACGCCAACCTTGGCTTTATACCTGTTCAAACAACACACTCCAGGTGGCAGTATGCACCCTTTCAGTTTGTTTACCAACTGATAGAAGAAGTAGTAGTAGAAGAAGAAAATGGACTACTTCAAAATGGAGATGGCCTCAGTGGCGCTACCCGTGCTCTCTACAGACGTCATAAGGGGACAGATACAATGATGCCATGTCTATCTAAGTCTATGCTCACGCTCCAACTCTCCGACTTTCTGTCTCTCTCCTACGTTTGTGCCCACACACACACACACACACACTCTCCCTCTCTCTCTCGGCCTGCTTTGAGTTGTGCTTAATACGGTGTGTATTAGCCCTCTGGTAAAAGGGATACAGATAATTACAGCCAATTGCTAATGATTTAAATCATGGTGTCTGGGATGATTCTGGGGATTTTGAAGTGAGATCAATTAGAGAAAGTATCAGACGTGTTATCTGGGTCTGGATCTAACACAGCCTGAGGCAGAGACTGCTTTTATTTGTCTTAGCTCTCACGGTGTCTCAGGGTAGCAGACAAATGTTCAGTAGGGACACACTTTTCTTTCATTCATCCTGTCTCCTCTTCTCTCTTTCCCTCTTTCCTCCTCTCTTCCTCTCTCCCTCCCCTCTCTTCTCTTTCCTCCTCTTCTCTCTCCTCCTCTCTTCTCTTTCCTCCTCTTCTCTCTCTCCTCTCTTCTCTTTCCTCTTCTCTCCTCTCTTCTCCTCCTCTTCTCTCTCCTCCTCTCTTCCTCTTCCTCCTCTTCTCTCTCTCCTCTCTCTCTCCTCTCTTCTCTCTCCTCCTCTCTTCTCTTTCCCTCTCTTCTCTCTCTCCTCCCCTCTCTTGTCTTTCCTTCTCTCTTCTCTCCTCCTCTCTCTTGTCTTCCTCCTCTCTTCTCTCTCTCCTCCTCTCTTGTCTTTCCTCCTCTTCTCTCTCCTCCCTCTCTTCTCTCTTTCTCTTTCTTCTCCTCTCTTGTTTCTTTCTTCATCCCTCTTGACTCCTTCAATCATTTTGTTCTATTGTTCTCAGTCTGTTCAGCCCTCCCAGTTCTAGACTGTCTATCTACAGTACAGCTGTGTTCCAGAGGTATGGTATCGCAAGTTTCGTGCTCTAGTCACTGTTGAGACAGATGGCTAGTTATCTCTATTGAATCCCCAATAAGGATAGTTGGAGTAAATCATTTAATCTCTAGAGGAATGAGTTTTATATTTCTCCCTGTGCTGGGCAACCTGGGGGAGCAGAGGAATGAGTTATATTTCTCCCTGTGCTGGGCAACCTGGGGGAGCAGAGGAATGAGTTATATTTCTCCCTGTGCTGGGCTACATGGGGGAGCAGAGGAATGAGTTATATTTCTCCCTGTGCTGGGCTACTTGGGGGAGCAGAGGAATGAGAGTTATATTTCTCCCTGTGCTGGGCTACTTGGGGGAGCAGAGGAATGAGAGTTATATTTCTCCCTGTGCTGGGCTACATGGGGGAGCAGAGGAATGAGAGTTATATTTCTCCTGTGGGCAACCTGGGGGAGCAGAGGAATGAGAGTTATATTGCCCTCTCCCTGTGCTGGGCACATGGGGAGCAGAGGAATGAGAGTATATTTCTCCCTGTGCTGGGCTACTTGGGGAGCAGAGGAATGAGAGTTATATTTCCTACTCCCTGTGCTGGGCTACATGGGGGAGCAGAGGACCAATCACTCAAATGGCGAAACATAGACAGCCTTGTTAACGTAGTGCTGTGCAGAACCTGCTCTCTCTGTGTATCCCTCTCTGGCTCTCTTTCTCTCTGTCTACCCTCTCTCTCTCTTTCTCTCTGTGTACCCTCTCTCTCTCTTTCTCTCTGTGTACTCTCTCTTTATCTCTCTGTACCCTCTCTCTCGCTCGCTCTCTCTATCTCTCTCTCTCAATTCAATTTCAATTTAATTCAATTTCAATTAAGGGCTTTACTGGCATGGGAAACGTGTGTTAACATTGCACAAAGCAAGTGAAGTAGATAGTAAACAAAAGTGAAATAAACAATAAATATTAACAGTAAACATTACACTCAGAAGTTTCAAAAAGAATAAAGACATTTCAAATGTCAAATTATGTATATATACAGTGTTGTAACAATGTGCAAATAGTTAAAGTACAAATGGCAAGAAATAAATAAACATAAATGTGGGTTGTATTTACAATGGTGTTTGTTCTTCACTGGTTGCCCTTTTCTTGTGGCAACAGGTCACAAATCTTACAGCTGTGATGGCACACTGTGTTTTCTCACCCAGTAGATAAGGGAGTTTATCAAAATTGGGTTTGTTTTTTTTGAATTCTTTGTGGGATCGCTGTAACCTCTCTCTCTCTCTCTCTCTCTCTCTCTCTCTCTCTCTCTCTCTCTCTCTCTCTCTCTCTTCCTCTCTCGTGACCCTCTCTTTTCTCTCTCTCTCTCTCTCTCTCTCTCTCTCTCTCTCTCTCTCTGTGTACCCTCTCTTTCTCTCTGTGTACCTCTCTCTCTCCCTCTCTTTCTCTCTGTGTACCCTCTCTCTCTCTCTCTTTTCTCTGTGTACCCTCTCTCTCTCTCTTTCTCTCTGTGTACCCTCTCTCTCTCTCTCTTTCTCTCTCTGTGTACCCTCTCTCTCTCTCTTTCTCTCTGTGTACCCTCTCTCTCTCTCTCTTTCTCTCCTTGTGACCCCTCTCTCTCTCTTTCTCTCTGTGTACCCTCTCTCTCTCTTCTCTCTGTGTACCCTCTCTTTCTCGTCTCTTTTTTTTCTCTCGTTCTCTCCACTCATTCTCTCACTCACTTTCCTCTCCTCTCGCTACTCTCTCGCATTAGGACTATCAAACACAGACACACACACTCTCTGTCTGGTTCTCTCTCACAAATATTCGGTATGAATCAGACATATTCATATCCATGATCACACATGCCTTTCTCAGGGAGAAACGATGCTCTATTGACTTAAGGTCACACTCTTATCACTAGGGAGTGTGTATGTATGTGTTTAGGCACATTTGTGGTTCTCATGGCCTGTTAGCATACTGTAGGATTAGTTCAGTGTGTGTTTGACCTCCCCCAGCCTCTGCCCTCTCCCGTCTACCTCTCTCTACTTTCCCTCTCTCTCTACCTCTCTCTTTCCCTCTCTACCTCTCTCTTTCTCTCTCTACCCTCTCTCTTTCCCTCTCTTACCTCTTTCCCTCTCTCTACCTCTCTCTTTCCCTCTCTCTTTCCCTCTCTCTCTACCTCTCTCTTTCCCTCTCTCTCTACCTCTCTCTTTCCCTCTCTCTTACCTCTCTACCTCTCTCTTTCCTCTCTCTCTTTCCCTCTCTCTACCTCTCTCTTTCCCTCTCTCTCTACCTCTCTCTTCCCTCTCTCTCGGTCTACCTCTCTCTGTCTTGTTCCTTTCTCTCTTCTTGTCTTAGTCACTGGAACAGAATTATGAACTCTGCACAATGAATAGATTAAAGTTTAATCTACACGTTTGGCTGGCTGTGGCAGTAATATCACACCTCTGAGTGGAGCGGAGTGGGAACACACACACACACACACACACACACACACACACACACAGGTCTATCTGGGCTGGGTTAATAGAAGGGGTGTTGCTCCAAAGTGCAGTTATTAAGCATCCATGCGTGGAGCGACAGAAAGCAATACACCAGAGAAAATTACATTTGCATAACACAGCCTTTTAATCACAGTGTGTTTTGTGTTTGCGTGTGTGTGTTATGGATGTGACGGTTCACCAAACCCACGGTTTGGTACAAATTGCTGGTTTTGGAGTCACTGTTTAGTTTTGGTACAGTGTAAAATTTAATGCCAACAGTTACTGTAGTTATTTTTTGTTTTAGAAAATCCAAAGTTGGTATTCCTGATTCCATATATGATCATGACTCATATAATACCTGATGACAGCACCATCAGGAATAACAACACTTTGGATTCTCTTAAATCAAAACACACGATTACTCATCAACAAAAACACTTAAATAAAGTGCAATATGTGTGTGAAATCAATATGTAAACATTACTTAGACATTGTTTAGGACTATGGTATAATGTTGTGAACATGGCTTAGACATTGTTTAGGACTATGGTATAATGTTGTGAACATAATATAATAATAATAATATGCCATTTAGCAGACGCTTTTATCCAAAGCGACTTCACAGTCATGCGTGCATACATTTTTTTTGTGTGTATGGGTGGTCCCGGGGATCGAACCCACTACCTTGCGTTACAAGCGCCGTGCTCTACCAGCTGAGCTACATGGCTTAGACATTGTATAGGTCTGCTATAATGTTTTCTTACAAAGAGAAAAGTATGCGCACTTGTGTGACTAATAAAGGGGGCGTGTCTGTAGGAAGTACTTCTCATCTCCCACTCTGGGGGGTAAGTAATGTGATGGTCTGTCACTGTTAAGTAGCTCTCTCTGTGGCCCTGGAGGTCCATCTCTGTCTGTAGTAAGCGCAGCACAGTGTGCATTGGCCAATTCATTGACAACTTCAGCTTTATCTTGCTTATATAGAGCGGGTAATACCTATTGGCTGAAATGGGTGCGAGAGGCCGAAGTTCGAAACGTGCTGAGTTATTTCACGAGTGCTGAAACCCCTTATTTTTCTCAACCACAGAGAATGGGCGCATATCCACAACTATAAATACATCTATCATTTACATTTTACATTTTTAGTCATTTGTAGACGCTTTTATCCAGAGAGACTTACAGTTAGTGAGTGCATACATTTTTCATACTGGCCCCCCGTGGGAAACGAACCCACAACCCTGGCGTTGCAAGCGCCATGCTCTACCAACTGAGCTACAACTTTGTCATTTCTTTGGCTCGGTCAGAATCAGCTGCAAAGGGCTGCTTGAATGCAGAGGGGAGACAAAGCTGTTGATTCTTTTGCATTTCCTTCTTGCTCCGCTGGTAGGAATACTGGGGTGACGTCGGAGTAAATGTGTCTACCTGTTTGAGGTGTTGGCAGCTGCATAGGCTATTCTCATTGAGCAGTGGTGACATACTCTCTGTCCATTTCAGTTGTAATCCGTGGGAGCCAAAATGTTCCCAAACGGAAGATTTAAACGATGACGGAGCATCCTCCTGGTGTATCGACCACACTGCTCTCCATCATACAGAACTAGTTCCCGGCTGCGCCTCACAAAAGGACAGTTTGAAATGTGCCAATTAAGATTAGAATTTTGATTACAACGTGCTCTAGTTGTTTTAACGGAATAGCCTGAAATGTTTTTTCAGCTCCGATTTATTCAAGAGGCCTACAACGCAGCGTTGGCATAGTGTTTAAATTTTTTTTTTTTTTTTTTTTTTTATGTATTAGAGTTCACAGTGCAGACTGAACCAAGGTCCCCATAGCGAACGGTTCAGTACTCATATGTGTACTGTTACACCCCTAGTGTAACATGTACAAATGACTTGCGGTAGATATGTTTGTCTTGTATCAGACAGAGGTTGGAGAGATAATGAGTGATGCTGTGCTCTTCAGCTAACCATCGGGGGTAGTTCCAGCTTTAAATAGCTACATCCATTGTCTGAGCTACCGGTATGAATGATGCTATTCAGAGAAACTGCAGTCGACAAAAATGTTCATTATCAAACCTTGTTTTTACAATCCTACATGGAGGCAGGGGGGCTTGGTGTCGTCAGTACCCAGGATAAAGGCAGCGATGCTAGGTATCGACACAGACATGGTCGCCTGTCTTAATCCAGAGCTCCATCCCTCCAGTAGGCTCTCTCTATAGAATGTGATTATCCTGGTGTAGGCTCCATATGGATTGAGATCAAAGGGGATACTGGGAACAGACCCTAGAACATTCCCTGCTTAGGCTAACCTCTCCTACACAACCCTGACTGGGAATCCTGATCTGGCTCCATTGGGAATGGATCTGGGAATTGTTTGTGATTATCAGCAGAGGGCTGTGAGTGATGAAAGGGTGGTACCAGGACAGACAGACAGACAGGTCATTCCATGTCATTTCAGCAAGCCATGACACCAACATCTCAGATTGTTCTGAAATCGTTTCTGTTAGAAACGGATAAGATTAGCTTTCCTGCAACATTATTTTGTTGAAATATAATGTAGGATGGGACATACGCCTAAAAGCTTCAATGACTAATTTCTCTGAACAGGGAAAAAAAGTATCATCAAATTCACTGGAAATACATTACATAGGATAGGATGAAGAAACAATACTCAGAGCCGCAGCTCTATACTATTGGTCAGACAGAGAGAACTGATACTGTATAGTGGTTGTTGGGGTGGGATTGGATTTGATTGGATTGGAGTGTTGGTCTGTGGGTGGCTTTTGACCATTCCAATGTTTCCTTATGTCTAACTCATTGTTAGAAAAAAGTTTATTAAAATCGGATGTTAGGTACTATATTTATTGAAGATTATACAGTGAGGGAAAAAGGTATTTGATCCCCTGCTGATTTTGTACGTTTGCCCACTGACAAAGAAATTATCAGTCTATAATTTTAATGGATGGTTTATTTGAACAGTGAGAGACAGAATAACAACAAAAAAATCCAGAATAAAACGCATTTAAAAAATGTTATAAATTGATTTGCATTTTAATGAGGGAAATAAGTATTTGACCCCCTCTCAATCAGAAAGATTTCTGGCTCCCGGTGTCTTTTATACAGGCAACGAGCTGAGATTATGAGCACACTCTTAAAGGGAGTGCTCCTAATCTCAGTTTGTTACCTGTATAAAAGACACCTGTCCACAGAAGCAATCAATCAATCAGATTCCAAACTCTCCACCATGGCCAAGACTAAAGAGCTCTCCAAGGATGTCAGGGACAAGATTGTAGACCTACACAAGGCTGGAATGGGCTACAAGACCATCGCCAAGCAGCTTGGTGAGAAGGTGACAACAGTTGGTGCGATTATTCGCAAATGGAAGAAACACAAAATAACTGTCAATCTCCCCTCGGCCTGGGGCTCCATGCAAGATCTCACCTCGTGGAGTTGCAATGATCATGAGAACAGTGAGGAATCAGCCCAGAACTACACGGGAGGATCTTGTCAATGATCTCAAGGCAGCTGGGACCATAGTCACCAAGAAAACAATTGGTAACACACTACGCCGTGAAGGACTGAAATCCTGCAGCGCCCGCAAGGTCCCCCCGCTCCAGAAAGCACATATACATGCCCGTCTGAAGTTTGCCAATGAACATCTGAATGATTCAGAGGAGAACTGGGTGAAATTGTTGTGGTCAGATGAGACCAAAATGGAGCTCTTTGGTATCAACTCAACTCGCAGTGTTTGGAGGAGGAGGAATGCTGCCTATGACCCCAAGAACACCATCCCCACCGTCAAACATGGAGGTGGAAACATTATGCTTTGGGGGTGTTTTTCTGCTAAGGGGACAGGACAACTTCACTGCATCAAAGGGACGATGGACGGGGCCATGTGCCGTCAAATCTTGGGTGAGAACCTCCTTCCCTCAGCCAGGGCATTGAAAATGGGTTGTGGATGGGTATTCCAGCATGACAATGACCCAAAACACACGGTGAAGGCAACAAAGGAGTGGCTCAAGAAGAAGCACATTAAGGTCCTGGAGTGGCTTAGCCAGTCTCCAGACCTTAATCCCATAGAACATCTGTGGAGGGAGCTGAAGGTTCGAGTTGCCAAACGTCAGCCTCGAAACCTTAATGACTTGGAGAAGATCTGCAAAGAGAAGTGGGACAAAATCCCTCCTGAGATGTGTGCAAACCTGGTGGCCAACTTACAAGAAACGTCTGACCTCTGTGATTGCCAACAAGGGTTTTGCCACCAAGTACTAAGTCATGTTTTGCAGAGGGGTCAAATACTTATTTCCCTCATTAAAATGCAAATCAATTCATAACATTTTTGACATGCGTTTTTCTGGATTTTGTTGTTGTTATTCTGTGTCTCGCTGTTCAAATAAACCTACCATTAAAATTATAGACTGATCATGTCTTTGTCAGTGGGCAAACGTACAAAATCAGCAGGGGATCAAATACTTTTTTCCCCTCACTGTATGAATCCTATAAATGAAAATGGACAATTTGGCGATTAAAATTATATTTCAACAAAATAATGTTGCAGGAATGCTAATCTTATCTGTTTCTAACAACAGAAAGGATTTCAGAACAATCTGAGATGGTGTGTGTGTCGATATCCTCTTTCTTGGGCTTTTTGAGACGGAACGACCCTATAAGGTGGTGTGAAACCGGACCGAACTGGTTTCTTTACAGGAAGCGTAATCACTTTAACCTTTGTGTGTGTGTGTTGATTGGAAGCAGCTGTCTCTCACACATTACAGGACATTAGAGGCTAACGGCATGGCAACGGGGCTAATAACCTCAGCCCAGAGAGTATATAGAATAGCTTTACACAGTAGTAAATCATAGATAACACTGACACAGAGAGCACATGGACACACACACACACACTTGAACACACAATGTATGTTGAAGACACACACGCTGTACGGCGATGTGCGCAAGCGCACACATACACACACATTGTGAGCACACAGACACACACACAGAAACCGACAGGCCGAATCTCTTAAACCCACAACGCCAATCTCCCCAAACCCCAGGCAGTCAGATGATCATGTTGCAATATGAGAAACCACATCACATGGTTTCTATGACTTATATTATGACTAAAATATGTATGCTGTGTGTGTTCTTCTGGAGTTGTGTGGGGGGAGGAGAGGAAGAGGGAGAGAGAGAGAGTTGAAAGAGGAATCAAATGGTCAGCCTTGTGCTGATGAAGGAACACACACTGATGAGTAACAGTCGTCACGCAGCAAAGCACTGCACAACACTCTCGTGATGCTGACAATAACTAATGCAGCCCCATCATGTGACACACGCAATGCTGTGCAGGCATCTTAGGAGACATCTCCCCATAGCACTGATGACGTGAGGCAGGGATGGTGTGTGTGGAACAGGGAGTTCTTTCTTAGAGTGGATTTCATGGGACAGTTACCCAGCTCTAATCTGGAACTGGACTCCAACAATCATAAGTCCCAGTGAGAGCTGCCACTGTGGTGTCTAGCTCTACTATTTCATCATAACAAAGTCCCAGTGAGAGCTGCCACTGTGGTGTCTAGCTCTACTATTTCATCATAACAAAGTCCCAGTGAGAGCTGCCGCTGTGGTGTCTAGCTCTACTATTTCATCATAACAAAGTCCCAGTGAGAGCTGCCACTGTGGTGTCTAGCTCTACTATTTCATCATAACAATGTCCCAGTGAGAGCTGCCACTGTGGTGTCTAGCTCTACTATTTCATCATAACAAAGTCCCAGTGAGAGCTGCCACTGTGGTGTCTAGCTCTACTATTTCATCATAACAAAGTCCCAGTGAGAGCTGCCACTGTGGTGTCTAGCTCTACTATTTCATCATAACAAAGTCCCAGTGAGAGCTGCCGCTGTGGTGTCTAGCTCTACTATTTCATCATAACAAAGTCCCAGTGAGAGCTGCCACTGTGGTGTCTAGCTCTACTATTTCATCATAACAAAGTCCCAGTGAGAGCTGCCACTGTGGTGTCTAGCTCTACTATTTCATCATAACAAAGTCCCAGTGAGAGCTGCCATTGTGGTGTCTAGCTCTACTATTTCATCATAACAAAGTCCCAGTGAGAGCTGCCACTGTGGTGTCTAGCTCTACTATTTCATCATAACAAAGTCCCAGTGAGAGCTGCCGCTGTGGTGTCTAGCTCTACTATTTCATCATAACAAAGTCCCAGTGAGAGCTGCCACTGTGGTGTCTAGCTCTACTATTTCATCATAACAAAGTCCCAGTGAGAGCTGCCACTGTGGTGTCTAGCTCTACTATTTCATCATAACAAGGTCCCAGTGAGAGCTGCCGCTGTGGTGTCTAGCTCTACTATTTCATCATAACAAAGTCCCAGTGAGAGCTGCCACTGTGGTGTCTAGCTCTAATATTTCATCATAACAAAGTCCCAGTGAGAGCTGCCACTGTGGTGTCTAGCTCTACTATTTCATCATAACAAAGTCCCAGTGAGAGCTGCCACTGTGGTGTCTAGCTCTACTATTTCATCATAACAAAGTCCCAGTGAGAGCTGCCACTGTGGTGTCTAGCTCTACTATTTCATCATAACAAAGTCCCAGTGAGACTGCCACTGTGGTGTCTAGCTCTACTATTTCATCATAACAAAGTCCCAGTGAGAGCTGCCACTGTGGTGTCTAGCTCTACTATTTCATCATAACAAAGTCCCAGTGAGAGCTGCCACTGTGGTGTCTAGCTCTACTATTTCATCATAACAATGTCCCAGTGAGAGCTGCCACTGTGGTGTCTAGCCTCTACTATTTCATCATAACAAAGTCCCAGTGAGAGCTGCCACTGTGGTGTCTAGCTCTACTATTTCATCATAACAAAGTCCCAGTGAGAGCTGCCACTGTGGTGTCTAGCTCTACTATTTCATCATAACAAAGTCCCAGTGAGAGCTGCCACTGTGGTGTCTAGCTCTACTATTTCATCATAACAAAGTCCCAGTGAGAGCTGCCACTGTGGTGTCTAGCTCTACTATTTCCCTCATAATGGTTTCTCAGAGAGCTTACTTTACTTGGGCGTTTGTGAGGAGACCGGAGGGCAGAGCCTGAGTCACAGTTTCTGTTAGAATGATTCTCACTCTGCCCCTCTGTTCTGTCCTCATTAAATATTTTGTTATGCACTGATTCAAACTGTAGATCATCAACGTCATCTGAGCTCTAGCACCATGTATGGCGCTTTTAGAAGGACTGTTTTCTTCCAGACTGAGTCAGAGCTAGTACGGTGTGTGTTTCTAACAGGCTAGACAGAGGTTAATGAAGTTATCAAAAAGAAAGGAGGACCAAGGCACTCTTCATATAATTAATTAAAATGCCTTTTATAATTATATGAAGAGTGCCTTGGTCCTCCTTTCTATTTGATGACTAATTCACCCCTTTGACCAAAGAGCACCTTCTGTCTACCAACATTTACTATTGTGTACCTTAGTAGCGCTTCCCTTCCTCCTCTTTCTACTAGAGGTTAATGAAGACTGAGATCAGTGGGAGATTCTGAGCTGTCAATCAAACACACACACACACACACACACACACACACACACACACGCGGTTAGCTGTCACTCAGTGTCAGATAGCTCTACGTAAAAGTTGCCCTTAGGCACCGGTCTAAGATCAGCTTACTTACATACCTTCCTTAACTTCCATTAGGAAGAAAAATACCAACTGACCTTAAATCAGTGTGTAAGTGTGACTTCATTCTACTCATGGGCTAAACAGTGTCCTGAAAAACCCCCAGAACTCACTGAGCTATTATCACTTTGTTCCCACAGAGGTATTTCTGGAACGGACTGAAGTAATATATGGGTTGCCTTGGGTAAGAACACACTGTCTTACTAATACTGAACAGAAGAGAACAGGACAGGACAGAACAGAACAGAACATCCGGAAACGCCCAGTAAATGTCTTCATGGCTGGTTTGCATCAGTGCCTGGGGAGGAGCCATCGTTAGGACCAATAAGGCCTGTATTGTCCCCTTCGGCCCCCTCACTCCAGCCGCCTTCCTGCTGAATGGTTAATCATCTGGAAGTTTGGAGCAAAGTATCAATTACTGACTTACTCTGGTCCCAGATCTGTCTTAGCCTGGTCCCAGTTACTCTCTGTTTTCATCCCTTCTAACAGAAGAGATGAAGAGGTTTATGTAAATGTGAAAATGCTAATAGAGGAGCTACAGAGATCATGGTACTGTTGTGGTCTGAATTTACATTTACATTTTAGTCATTTAGCAGACGCTCTTATCCAGAGCGACTTACATGAGCAATTAGGGTTAAGTGCCTTGCTAAAGGGCAATCGACAGATTTTTCACCTAGTCGGCTCGGGGATTAGAACCAGCAACCTTTCGGTTACTGGCACAACGCTCTTAACCACTAAGCTACCTGCCGCTTCATTTAACATGTTGTCTACTGAGAATGTTGGTTTGGCCAGTTCACTGGGTCAGGACCCTATTGGCCAGTTCACTGGGTCAGGATCTTATTGGCCATTTCACTGGGTCAGGACCTTATTGGCCATTTCACTGGGTCAGGACCTTATTGGCCATTTCACTGGGTCAGGACCCTATTGGCCAGTTCACTGGGTCAGGACCTTATTGGCCAGTTCACTGGGTCAGGACCTTATTGGCCAGTTCACTGGGTCAGGACCTTATTGGCCAGTTCACTGGGTCAGGACCCTATTGGCCAGTTCACTGGGTCAGGACCTTATTGGCCAGTTCACTGGGTCAGGACCCTATTGGCCAGTTCACTGGGTCAGGACCTTATTGGCCAGTTCACTGGGTCAGGACCTTATTGGCCAGTTCACTGGGTCAGGACCTTATTGGCCAGTTCACTGGGTCAGGACCCTATTGGCCAGTTCACTGGGTCAGGACCCTATTGGCCAGTTCACTGGGTCAGGACCTTATTGGCCAGTTCACTGGGTCAGGACCTTATTGGCCAGTTCATGGGTCAGGACCTTATTGGCCAGTTCACTGGGTCAGGACCCTATTGGCCAGTTCACTGGGTCAGGACCCTATTGGCCAGTTCACTGGGTCAGGACCCTATTGGCCAGTTCACTGGGTCAGGACCCTATTGGCCAGTTCACTGGGTCAGGACCTTATTGGCCAGTTCACTGGGTCAGGACCTTATTGGCCAGTTCACTGGGTCAGGACCCTATTGGCCAGTTCACTGGGTCAGGACCTTATTGGCCAGTTCACTGGGTCAGGACCCTATTGGCCAGTTCACTGGGTCAGAAGGACTGTGTCGGAAAGGGTTCCTTTTGGGTCACATCCAAACGTGTTTGGTTAGGTCTCACAACAACCCAGCCAAAAGGTTTGGGGAAAAGTTTGTGAATCACTGTGTGAGGGTTTTTACCAAGAAGAGTTTCTCTGCTCCCGTGCCGAGGGCGTACCCATAATGCAACAGGACACCTTTGTTACCTTGGCACACACCACCTCTCCTCCTCTCCTCTCAACCTCTCCTCGAATCCTTTTGAAGCCTATTTGACTTCCGCCATCAACTACCCAAAAACTGTAGGCAGGGATGAAAGGATGAGGGGAGGAGAGGAGAGGAGAGGAGAGGAGCTTGCCCGCGAAGTGAATGCTGCATACGCTTCTTTCTTTTGAACAAAAAAAAGTGTTCTTTTATCGTCTGTGTCAAATTCAGTGATCCACATCTCAACATCTGAGGGGAGTTAGGGGAGCGAGTGAATTGATTTTCCCTCCTTTATATTTAGTGGGAAGGATGAGGATGAATAATAATGAAGAAGTGGAAGGTAGGAACGCTTTAGTAGAACTGAATAACTTTGTGCTAAAAAAAACATTTTTTAGAAGGAGATGTTATTGAACGTTGTAAATCTTAATGTCTTCATGTTTATTTCATGTCTTTTTTATCAGCTGTTGAAACGTCCCCTCAGGCCTGTCTGTGAATACAAAGAGACAGAGACTAATAGAATAGAATGATTAAGATTAGGAACTAATTATATTTTCTCCTTCTCTGTATTTTTCCTCCTCTCTCTCTCTCCTACCCTCCTCCCTCACTCCCTCATCTCTCTCTCTCCCCCCCTTTCTCCTCGATCTCCTTCAGTCTCTCTCTCTCTCTCATACCCTCCTCCTCCCTCTTCTTCTCCCTCCTCTCTCTCTCTCTCTCTCTTTCTCTCTCTACCAAGCTACAAAGAGACATAAAGAGTAACATAATAATAGTTTTCTCTCCCCATCCTCCTCCCTCTCCTCCAGAGATGGTGTGGCAGTGGGTCCTGGCTGCCATCTTGGCGACGCAGTCTCTCCCCTCCTCGGCTCCGCCCACACGAGTTCACCTCCGACACCCCTCATCAACAACGTAGTCCAGGACCCAACCACCGGTCGGCTGTACGTGGGCACGGTCAACGCCATCTACCAACTGAACCAATCCCTGAACACCGAGGCCCACACCAAAACAGGACCCAGATTGGACAACCGCCAGTGTACCCCGCCCGTGACGGGCTCCTGCGAGGAAGCGGTGGAGACCGACAACCATAACAAACTGCTCCTCATCCATCCATCCAAAGACACCTTGATAGTGTGTGGGAGTCTGTACAGAGGAATCTGTTCTCTGAGGAGCCTGTCTAATGTAGAGCAGCTGCTGTACTTCAACGATACTAAAGGAGAGAGGACGTACGTGGCCAGTGCTGAGGAGAGTGTGTCTGTAGTAGGGGTCATGTCTTACTACGTCAGCAAGGACAGCAAGAACAGTAAGAACTTCACCGTCTTCCTGGTAAGTGGACTAACCACACCGTCGATATGTCACAGTAATAATAATATGTCATTTAGCAGACACTTTTATACAAAGCGACTTGTATAAATGTTCTACGTATGGGTGGTCCCAGGAATTGAACCCACTATCCTGGCGTTGCAATTGCCATGCTCTACCAACTGAGCTACAGAGGACCACAGGGTTGTTCTGGTTTTTAATCTGCTATTGTGACGTAGAGATCTATAGATGGTCTCTACCAACTGAGTTACAGAGGACCACAGGGTTCTTCTAATCAGCAATGGGGACATAGATGGTATCATATTTATCACTATTCACTGGGACTCAAATGGAACTCCACTCCAATGAATGTCCTGCAACCTTGTTGTGATGTTTTTGATGATATATGGGGATTTTAAATGGTAAAGGTACTAGATAAGTCAATTTCACATGTTCTATTCCCTCTGTCTTGTCCTAGGTGTGTAAAGGTTATGGCAGCCATGACTGCACCAAGCTGAAACATGTTGTATTTACTTCCTGGTCACCATGGTATCTGGTATTTGCCCCCTCTCTGTTCTCTTCAGGTGGCTAAGGGCTACGGCAGCCATGACAGCACCAAGCTGATCAGCACCCGTATCCTCCAGGACCATGGTGACTGGGTGTTGTTCGACAGTATCATCGAGGCCTCGGCCGTCCAGTCCAACCCCTTCACACTGCGTTACCTCCACGACTTCAAACACGTCTTCAAGGTAAGAAAGACGGAGAAAAGCCTTTTGCACACACAGCAGTGTGAGACGTCCCCTTGGGCCGGTCTGGGATTACAGCGTTACCAAGAGACTGAAAGGGGAATAGAATGATTCATCTCACTCTTTTCCGCTCCTTTTTTTTCACTTTCTCTCTCTCTCTTTTTATGTCTTTCTTCTTCCAGGATGAAGGCTTTGTCTACTTCCTGTTCTCCAGAACCCTGGGCGCCCAGGATTCAGGAACCAAGAACTTCACCTTTATCTCCAGGATGTGTGAGAACGACCACAACTACTACTCGTACACAGAGCTCCAGCTGAACTGCAGCGCGGGGAACAGGTACAACAAGGTCCAGGCAGCCTACGTGTCCCTTCCAGGAGAAGCCCTGGCCAAAAATATGAGCTCCTCTGGCCAGTACGAACCGGTTGGAGCCCTGGATAAGGTATGTATTTCAACTTAATCCGCTATCCAGTTCAATTCTATAGCCCAATTCAATTGTATAACCCCTAATAGAATTGTTCGAAGGGGACAAATAGTTGTTTGAATTAGATTGAATCCCACAAAAATGTGTTTGGACAGTTGAAGCAGGTATTTTCTTTAGGAAAATGACTTTTTGTAGTTTTCCATTTCACCATTATTTAACCAGGCAAGTCCGAACCGTCAGAACAGTCAGTTAAGAACAGTGACTTCTGTATTGCTGTCAGGTTCTGTTTGTGGTGTTCAGCTCGGACGATGACAGCTCCAGCTCGGCAGTGTGTATGTACCCACTGAGGGCCATCAATAAGAGACTGGTGGAGATCATAGGAGCCTGCTACAGCAACAAGGGACACATTAACGGGACGTCTGCCGTCTACTCACCGTACTCCTCCAAGTCAGATGAGCTGTGTAAAACTGAAAAGGAGGTTTGTAGCCTTACCAGCACATCCAGTCAAGGGCAGTTGTACTGTATGTCCTCTGGTAAGAGGATGGAGAATGTATCTGGTGTTAGCTAGCAGGTCAGTTTTGAAGCAATTGATGGTTTTATAGTTTACCTTGAAGTTATGGTTGTTGCTCTTCTACAATTAACTTTACAAGAGGATGTAGATATGATCTAATAACTGTTACATTATCACATCTACCTACTAATGAAATAATGTATCTGACGTTGATTCCTCCCCTCTACAGAATGGCATGGTGATCTCCCAAAAGTGTGGTGCTGAGTTCCTGCCCTCCCCACTTGCCAGTAGGGCAGAGTTCGCCCTGGCAACCAAACCCATCTTCACCAAGAAGGGCCTGATGACCGCTGTGGCCGTCGCTGTGGAAACGGAGCACACCGTTGCCTTCCTGGGGACTGCTTTAGGAGAGGTACTAGCTAATAGTGATGGGCATTCCCAGTCTTTTCGGTGAGCCAGATCTTTTGGCTCCCAATGGATCTTTGTTCAGTAGTCCTTACAAATGGATGAAAAACCATGACAAATATAAAAAGGTCTCATGTAAAGGCTGAAGGGTTGCCTACCATTATGTCAGATTGTGACGCGAGTTCAATTAAATTGTTTACCTGGCCAAATTAAATCCCTTGAAATGTATGTAATTTTTGTGTGGACCACAATGAGGTTTTCTTCTGAGAATGTTTTTTTTTAAACTGAACTCCAGTTAATGGTTTAGGAGGTGCAATCTTCAGAGAATGTTTTTCTAACTGAACTCCAGATGATGGTTGAGGAGGTGCAATCTTCAGAGAATGTTTTTCTAACTGAACTCCAGATGATGGTGGTCTGGAGCTCAAACTGCAGCAGTAGCAGGGAGCCAAATGAACAGCTCTTTCACATGAGATTCAGTTCTCGACGTTCACCAAAAAGAGCCGTTGGTTGGCGGACGACCCGTCACTACTAGTTAACACCTTACTATTGCAATACGGTCATTCTTACACTAACACTCGCACTTGTCTTTCTTACTAGCACTCTAACTGATTTAGCTAATAGCTGCTTTTTTGAAGAAAGTTTTACTTGAGGAAAGCAATGACTGTGATATGTGGTTGGTCTTACCTATAAGAGCGTCTGCTAAACAGAAAGGCGTCCTGCTGAAATGTTATTCAATAGGCTGCTCTGACTTTTATATAGGTTGTCCTTAGTAGTTGACTAATGTCTTCTGCGTCGACCTGGCCACCTTTTCTGTCTTCTTTCTGCTAATGAAACGTAGGTGCTGAAGCTGCACCTGTCGGCCAGTCCAGAGGTGTACGGCCGCGCCCCAGGGGAGAACACCGGTGACAAGGTCAACAAGAACCTGCTGTTTGACACCAGCCTCACACACCTCTACATCACCACAGAGAAGAAGGTGAGCCGTGAACATATCTAGAACTTTATTCGATAGCGTCGATTTTTATCGGTGTGAGGCACTCCATGCATTTTGGTTAGTGCGATATCAATGTTTGAATCACCCATGATTGTTTTTCTCATAGATCACCAAGGTGCCAGTGCAGGCGTGCCACCTGAAGTCAGACTGCCAGTCCTGCGTGTCACAGAAAGACCCCTACTGTGGGTGGTGTGTGCTGAAGGGCAAGTGAGTACAGTACCAGTTATGTTATAGCCAATGTTCCCTCTAAGCTGCGCATCAGAAGAAATATCAGCCCGCGCAGAGAAGCACGAGATTGAATTTCATTCAATTTTCTAGAGTTTTCCCCTTAGTTAACCACTATCAGTTTTTCCCTTTACTGTGGGAATTGTGATTGAATCAACGCTTTCAATGCAACATACAGAAACAAAATGAACTATGCAAGAGATTTTGTTGTAGGCAGAACACATCGGAGTAGGATTCTATTGCGTTGACAGGCACTACTCAGCCCCTACTCTACACAGACCAGTGCGCCATAACCAATCAGAGCTGCATGTAGCCACTTGTGCACATTTGTTCATATTCTTTGCTAGTTAGTGAGTTATTAGCCCAGTTATAGATCATTTGTAGTCAGCAATAGGGGAGTGATTGCTTCCTACAAGAGTACAAAACGTATACATTTCTAGACATCTTTGAAAAGCAAGTCAGGTAAAGATAGGTTTTTGTCTTAAAGGGGCAGTGTTGTATTTTGTGACAGGCTTGAATAAGTTAAGTTGACAATAGGCAGAGGGTAGCATAATTTGTCTGATTCTCTGTAATAATGGTATTGGAATAATAATGCATTATATTTTGTAAAGTGGTTTCTTGCATCAAACAACACAACAACGTTTTCAGTCACCTCCTTGTCTGAAGGAAAAGTGGATAAACAGGTTAATCCCATGTTCAAAAGTCTCATGGAATGTAGGCCTACATTGAACATCCCACATTGGCTGCTACTGTAGGCTGAATGATAGAACAGCTATTTGCTCAGTGCCCAAAAAATTTGAGGGAACATTGGTTATAGCTGCAATATTTCCTGCTGTTCATTGATCTTTCAATGAATAATAAAATATAACTTATAAATGTCTTATGAGCTTAGTACTGCCTTCTCCTATTATAGATGGTCCAGGACTATTTTCTCTCTTTAGCTCCTATCATTTATGAACCGGGCATGGATACAGGTAGCAGACTCCTGGTTAGCTGTAGTCTAGGGTTAGGGTTAGCTGTAGTCTAGGGTTAGGGTTAGCTGTAGTCTAGGGTTAGGGTTAGCTGTAGTCTAGGGTTAGGGTTAGCTGTAGTCTAGGGTTAGGGTTAGCTGTAGTCTAGGGTTAGGGTTAGCTGTAGTCTAGGGTTAGGGTTAGCTGTAGTCCAGGGTTAGGGTTAGCTGTAGTCCAGGGTAAGGGTTAGCTGTAGTCCAGGGTTAGCTCTAGTCCAGGGTTAGCTGTAGTCCAGGGTAAGGGTTAGCTGTAGTCCAGGGTTAGGGTTAGCTGTAGTCCAGGGTTAGGGTTAGCTGTAGTCCAGGGTAAGGGTTAGCTGTAGTTCAGGGTTAGCTGTAGTCTAGGGTTAGCTGTAGTCCAGGGTTAGGGTTAGCTGTAGTCCAGGGTTAGGTGTAGTCCAGGGTAAGGGTTAGCTGTAGTCTAGGGTTAGGGTTAGCTGTAGTCTAGGGTTAGCTGTAGTCCAGGGTTAGGGTTAGCTGTAGTCCAGGGTAAGGGTTAGCTGTAGTTCAGGGTTAGCTGTAGTCTAGGGTTAGCTGTAGTCCAGGGTTAGGGTTAGCTGTAGTCCAGGGTTAGGTGTAGTCCAGGGTAAGGGTTAGCTGTAGTCTAGTGTTAGGATTAGGTGTAGTCCAGGGTAAGGGTTAGCTGTAGTCTAGGGTTAGGGTTAGCTGTAGTCTAGGGTTAGGGTTAGCTGTAGTCTAGGGTTAGCTGTAGTCCAGGGTTAGGGTTAGCTGTAGTCTAGGGTTAGCTGTAGTCTAGTGTTAGGGTTAGCTGTAGTCTAGGGTTAGGTTAGCTGTAGTCTAGGGTTAGTCTGTAGTCGTAGGGTTAGCTGTAGTCTAGTGTTAGGGTTAGCTGTAGTCTAGTGTTAGGGTTAGCTGTAGTCTAGTGTTAGGGTTAGCTGTAGTCTCGTGTTAGGGTTAGCTGTAGTCTCGTGTTAGGGTTAGCTGTAGTCTAGTGTTAGCTGTAGTTCAGGGTTAGGGTTAGCTGTAGTCTAGGGTTAGCTGTAGTCTAGGGTTAGGGTTAGCTGTAGTCCAGGGTTAGCTGTAGTCCAGGGTTAGCTGTAGTCCAGGGTTAGGGTTAGCTGTAGTCCAGGGATAGCTGTAGTCCAGGGTTAGGGTTAGCTGTAGTCTAGGGGTAGCTGTAGTCCAGGGTTAGCTGTAGTCCAGGGTTAGCTGTAGTCCAGGGTTAGCTGTAGTCCAGGGTTAGCTGTAGTCCAGGGTGTGACTGGTCTGTTCTCCTCCAGGTGTACCAGGAAGGGAGACTGTCCCGGGGTTGATGACAACAGGTGGCTGTGGAGCCCCAACCAGCAGTGTGTTCAGATCCAGGCCTTTTGCCCACCCAACCTCAGCTGTATGAAGACCCAGCAGGTACTGAGTCTGAGTGGTTGAGTTTCCCTGTCATTGGCAGCTGTCCTCTCCAGTGTGAAAGTACCCTCATCTGTTGTGCTGGGTTTGCTTCATTCTGAATTCATTCGTTCTGAGTTTAACTCTAGTCAATTCCACTAAGCTCTGCTCCCTTCCAGTGCATTTCACACACACACACACACACACACACACTCTAAAATTAGCTTTCTTGGGCAGTTCTGGATTAATGAACTGTGTACATTTAAACTGCACACCTGAATATCAGTCACTTCCCTTTGTTTCACCCCATTTCATCTGTTCTCTCCAGCAACTTGAGTTTTTGTCACATAACCACTCCTGTGAATCAAAAAAAATAATGGCATTGAGATGATTTCCTCAATGGACCTCTTTGTATTCAAGAGGGAGTTTATCTTGTTTCTCTGTCACTCTCTCTCTCCCTCCCTCCCTCTCTTCCACTCTCAAAAACCTCTCTGTTTATCTCCTGTCCAGGTTGAAATCGACATCCCCACCCTCCCCAGGATCAGCCGTTCTGACGTTATAGAGTGCAGGTTTGGTTTGTTCAGTAGTGGAGCTGTGGTGATTGATCAGAAGGTCACCTGTACTCTCCCTGACCCTGTGGACATCCCCCCTACACCTGACAAGCAGGGTGAGTCCTCCTGAATACTAGTCCTCCTGAATACTAGTCCTCCTGAATACTAATCCTCCTGAATACTAGTCCTCCTGAATACTAGTCCTAACCCCAGTCCTTAGGTCCCTGGGTAGTAGATGGGTACTGTATACTGTTTTTAAGCCTGGATATCAGTCTGTTTCTTTTTTAACCAACTTGTCTTTATCTTGCCAAAACAAGGCAACAATGTAGTGTTTTTATTCAATACAGAATCAGTCAGGTGACCAGGCTAACATTTCCTCTCAGGGTAATGGAC
Organism: Coregonus clupeaformis; assembly: GCF_020615455.1. NCBI lineage: Eukaryota > Metazoa > Chordata > Actinopteri > Salmoniformes > Salmonidae > Coregonus > Coregonus clupeaformis. The sequence continues at coordinate 59,425 of NW_025534627.1, read as the reverse complement.
TGTTTTGTGCGAACTGTGATATTCTGTGATATTCTGTTCAGACTTTGTGACGGTGCCAGTGAGGATCCTGGTCAACGATAGCATCGAGGTGACGTCCAGTGAATACAAGTTCTACAACTGTGCAGCCACCGTCAGGAAGTCAGAGAACACACCGTAAGTGGCGCCAGTTGAACCCTTTATGGTCATCAACCTTTTCTGAGGCAAGATCACTTTTGGAGTCAAAAAGCAAGCTGAGATCTACCACTCAGATTTTTTAAAAACATGGCCTGTCAATATTGTTATTCTCAGACCATATTATGTTTCAAAACTGGAGCTTTGATAACAAAATAGATCAGTTGTATCGTTTGCGAGGCACAGCTGAGCATAAATTGAAATTATACTATTTAAATTATATTATTTAATTTTACTGGAGTTGATGGTACCTACATATGATGGTCAGTCTCAGCGGAGGGAGAGCGCAGCAGAGGGTCCTACTCTCATGGTCCCTGCTCTCTCCTTTTCTCCGGTAAGACTGACCAGAGAGAGGGGACACCATCTTCCACCTGATGGCGAAACCCGAGTCGCACCACATTATTTCTGCCTCATTCACAAATTCAGCTATCCGATTGACCCGCACAGTAGGCACACTTGATTTAGCTCTCCTGGTCCGCCAGGATGGCGGAGTTTGTCCCTTAAGACAAATGAAATGGTTCAAAATGGGAACACTTTGCCTACCCGGCGCCCAGCACGTCTGAATCAAGTGCAAGACTAATAAAATAAGTGGAGTGCAAGGCTTTGTCGTTGGCTTTTCAGAAATGTTTGGTGATCGACCAGTAGGTGACCACTGCTTTATGGAAACAAACCGTTAATCTGACAGTTATTCTCAGTGCTCTGTTCAGTCATTTTACACTGAACACTTTTGTGGATCTCTGTGCTCATTGGCTATATAAACTCTGACTCCCTAACTCTTCCTCCTATTGGCTGATTGTCCCCAGGTGTATAGCGTGTGTGACCAGTGAGTGGCAGTGCCAGTGGAATGGCCAGGACCACACCTGCAGTGACAGCGATGACGCTGTAGAGGGAGCTCACGTCATCAAAGCCCAACAAGTAGGAGGAAGCGCTGTCTCAGTGATCTTGAAATCTTGGCTCAATCTCCTTTAGTCTTTCCACAGTTCCTCGCGTCCTCTCTCCCCGCCTCCTTCTCAAGAAGAAGGTCCAATACTTTTTGATAAGAGCGGATGTGAGGAGTTGAGGGAAGATTAATTGATAAAGAGCTGTTGTCTCTGAGCCATCTTGTATCTGTTACAGACTTTCTGCCTTATAGGTGGCAACTAGCAAGCTCTTCCTGTCTGTCTGCCTGTCTGATTAAACCAGCTATAACCACCTTCTGTTCTCCCTCCAGGCTGATAGCTGTCCTCAGTTTGAGAACCCAGATCCTCAGCTCATCCCTGTAGGCCACCGCATCCCCATCAGCTTCCAAGGGAAGAACCTGGACATTTACAAGGTGAGATAGACACAGCTCTTAGGCTTCGTCCCAAGTGACACCCTATTACCTATACAGTGCACTATGTAGGGAATAGGGTGCCATTTGAGTGCACTATGTAGGGAATAGGGTGCCATTTGAGTGCACTATGTAGGGAATAGGGTGCCATTTGAGTGCACTATGTAGGGAATAGGGTGACATTTCAGACACACCTCTATTTACTCAATGTCAATCATTGATGATAACATTGTCTCTCTCTCTTTTCCTGTGTGTCTGTCTCTCTTGTCCTGTGTGTCTGTCTCTCTCTTGTCCTGTGTGTCTGTCTCTCTCTTGTCCTGTGTGTCTGTCTCTCTCTCTTGTCCTGTGTGTCTGTCTCTCTCTTGTCCTGTGTGTCTGTCTCTCTCTCTTTGTCCTGTGTGTCTGTCTCTCTCTTGTCCTGTGTGTCTGTCTCTCTCTTGTCCTGTGTGTCTGTCTCTCTCTTGTCCTGTGTGTCTGTCTCTCTCTTGTCCTGTGTGTCTGTCTCTCTCTTGTCCTGTGTGTCTGTCTCTCTCTTGTCCTGTGTGTCTGTCTCTCTCTTGTCCTGTGTGTCTGTCTCTCTCTTGTCCTGTCTGTCTTAGGATCGCACGTTTAAGATTGGCACGGAGCTCATGAAACACACAGAGGAAGAGTTCACCTTTGATGAGGGGTCAAAGTTCAACTTCAAGGGTTATGAGGTCAGTAATATCCACCTCTCTAGTTGAGAAAACACAGGTTTTAGATCACAGCGCGCCACATGAGCAGTAGAAGTTCTGTCTTTTCCCTCAGTCCCAAAGCCCGTGTTGTGAAATGCAGGATATTCACCTCAAGCCTCCAGCCAGTATTCCAACTCTTTCTTTCCCCCTCTCTCTCTCTCTCTCTCTCTCTCTCTCTCTCTCTCTCTCTCTCTCTCTCTCTCTCTCTCTCTCTCCACTGATCTGTTTTCATACTGAGTTTGAGAGGCTGCCAATATGGAGTTAAAGTATATTGAGCTGCGAACCACAGCACTGCTACCCACTGTGGGGGGAAGTCATTGGGTTTAATAAAAAACACAAATCAAATCAAATCAAATTTTATTGGTCACATGCGCCGAATACAACAGGTGCAGACATTACAGTGAAATGCTTACTTACAGCCCTTAACCAACAGTGCATTTATTTTAAACAAAAAAGTAAGAATAAAACAACAACAAAAAAAGTGTTGAGAAAAAAGAGCAGAAGTAAAATAAAGTGACAGTAGGGAGGCTATATACACAGGGGGGTACCGTTGCAGAGTCAATGTGCGGGGGGCACCGGCTAGTTGAGGTAGTTGAGGTAATATGTACATGTGGGTAGAGTTAAAGTGACTATGCATAAATACTTAACAGAGTAGCAGCAGCGTAAAAAGGATGGGGTGGGGGCAGTGCAAATAGTCCGGGTAGCCATGATTAGCTGTTCAGGAGTCTTATGGCTTGGGGGTAGAAGCTGTTGAGAAGTCTTTTGGACCTAGACTTGGCACTCCGGTACCGCCTGCCCGTGCGGTAGCAGAGAGAACAGTCTATGACTAGGGTGGCTGGAGTCTTTGACAATTTTGAGGACCTTCCTCTGACACCGCCTGGTAGAGGTCCTGGATGGCAGGGAGCTTTGCCCCAGTGATGTACTGGGCCGTACGCACTACCCTCTGTAGTGCCTTGCGGTAGCAGAGGCCAAGCAGTTGCCATACCAGGCGGTGATGCAACCAATCAGGATGCTCTCGATGGTGCAGCTGTAGAATTTTTTGAGGATCTGAGGACCCATGCCAAATCTTTTTTAGTCTCCTGAGGGGGAATAGGCTTTGTCGTGCCCTCTTCACGACTGTCTTGGTGTGTTTGGACCATGATAGTTCGTTGGTGATGTGGACACCAAGGAATCTTGAAGCTCTCAACCTGTTCCACTACAGCCCTGTCGATGAGAATGGGGCGTGCTCAGTCCTCTTTTTTTTCCTGTAGTCCACAATCATCTCCTTTGTCTTGGTCACGTTGAGGGAGAGGTTGTTGTCCTGGCACCACACGGCCAGATCTCTGACCTCCTCCCTATAGGCTGTCTCATCGTTGTCGGTGATCAGGCCTACCACTGTTGTGTCGTCGGCAAACCTTAATGATGGTGTTGAGTCGTGATGGGGAGTCTATTTTGGGAGAGAAAAAACCCAAAGTTCCCCAGAAAAATTCCCTAGCTTGTTGTGTGTGTTGGATTGTGTGTGCATGCGTGCATGTCAGCGTTTCCGTTAGGAAAATGTGGTGTAGGACATTTGACAGGAAGCATTAGAATTTAAGCCGTTTGAGAAATTTACCGGACCCATATGCGTAACCTGATTAGGGTGCTTAGAATGACAGAAATCACATTTTGATTATGGTAATTCATCTTAACAGTATATGCAACTCAAGGATGCAACGATGTGCAGTTTGAAGATGTTAGAATAACTGTCCACATTTACTTTTCTTCAGCCAACAAGACGAGTAACGAACAGCAAAATCACTAGCCTATGTCAATCTAATATCCCCCATAGTAGAAAAGTTGTCCTTGTGTTCTGTGCAAGAAAGAAATAGCCTATTCCAAACAGACTCTGGGACAGTTGAGGGACGATGGATCCCAAATTCATACAACCACTAGTCTACGTCATTATTATTTATTTATTTATTTTTAAGAAATGAGTCTGATGCAACAGATCAGAACGTTTAGCTTCCCGTTAGAAGCACAGCAATGCTCACATGGCAGTAGGCTACGTGCGGTTATTAGTTCAATAATGCAATTAGCAGTAAAACACTGTTCTTCTCCCGGACAATTGTCCGGCGCCAGTTTTATTTATCGCTTTTCCTTTATTTATTTAATTTTTTAAGCCAGCGATAACCAGCTAACAGAAACCCTGGTGTGTGTGTGTGAGTCTCTGTGAGTGCGAGAAAGAGAGGGTTTTGCCATGTCTCTGGCCCTCAGATGTCAGTTTTCTCTGTTGTGTATATCCTGTGTGTTAGTTTGCCTACGACAAGGAGCAGGAGGTCAATGTGTCCTTCCACATCAAAGACAGAGACACAGAGAAGAAGATTGACAGCACTCTGACGGGTGAGTCACGTCCTCTAACACACACTGGAGTTGATTCAGCACTGCTGTTCAATGCTGTGTTCAAACAACTATGTCAGTGTCTGAATACAACCAGGATTATTCCGCTGGAACTGTTAATCCATTTGAACTCTTTCACCTTAATGGACCTGCTTTGGATAACCGGAGTATCAGACATATTTATTATTCATTCATTATTATTATTTATACATTTTTTGGACAAAGGTCAAGCTTATTTGTATAGGATGTGAACCCTGTACAGACTGGTGGGTTATTGGTATTCAGTTGATGTTTGTTCTCTTTCCCCTCCTCAACCTCCTCCCCCCTCTGCTTCTCTCACCTCCCCTCTCCCCCTCCTCAACCCCCTCCCTCTGCTTCTCTCACCTCCCCTCTCCCCTCCTCAACCTCCTCCCCCCTCTGCTTCTCTCCACCTCCCCTCTCCCCCTCCTCAACCTCCTCCCCCTCTGCTTCTCTCACCTCCCCTCTCCCCCTCCTCAACCTCCTCCCCCCTCTGCTTCTCTCACCTCCCCTCCTCCTCTCCTCAACCTCTTCCCCCCCTCTGCTTGTCTCACCTCCCCTCTCCCCCCTCCTCAACCTCCCCCCTTGCTTCTCTCCCTCCCCCTCGCTTCACCTCCTCCTTCTCCTCAACCTCCTCCCCCCTCTGCTTCTCTCACCTCCTCCTCCTCTCCCCAACCTCCTCCCCCCTCTGCTTCTCTCACCTCCCCCTTCCTCCCAACCTCCTCCCCCCTCTGCTTCTCTCATCTCTCCTCCCCCTCCTCCTCTCCCCAACCTCCTCCCCCCTCTGCTTCTCTCACCTCCCCTCCTCCTCTCCCCAACCTCCTCCCCCCTCTGCTTCTCTCACCTCCCCTCCACTTCTCCTCAACCTCCTCCCCCCTCTGCTTCTCTCACCTCCCCTCCTCCTCTCCTCAACCTCCTCCCTCTGCTTCTCTCACCTCCTCTCTCCCATTCTACCTCCTCCTCCTCTCCTCTCTCCACCTCCTCCTCCTCCTCCTCCCCCTCCTCTCCATCTCTTAGTGGTGCTGTATAACTGTTCTCTGGGTCGTGAGGACTGCAGCCTGTGTAAGAACGCCGACCCCAAATACAACTGTGTGTGGTGTGCCAATATGAAGTCCTGTGTCTACAGGGAATTGTGCCAGTCCCAGGAACCAGCGCCGTGCCCCAACCCCAAGATCACTGACGTGAGAACAGTCTCTCTCTATGATCTGGTGCACTCTTCCTTCCTGTCTTCTTCTTTCCTCTAACTGTCACTGTCTTCTCTCACACTGCTGTCCTCCTCAACTTGCTCTCTCTTTCTCGCTCTCCCTCCCGCTCTCTTTCCTCTTTCCTCCCATCTCTCTCACTCTCCTCTCTCGCTTCCCCCTCTCCCTATCTCTTTCTCTTCTCTCCCCCTCTTTCGTCCCCTCTTTCTCTTTCTTGCCCTCGCTCCCTCCCCTCTCTCTCTTTCTCTCCCCCAACTCCCTATTCCTCTCCTCTCCTCTCCTCTCCTCTCCTCTCCTCTCCTCTCCTCTCCCTCTCCTCTCCCACTCTCTCTTTCTCCCTACTATATACACACTGAACTACTACTATAATGACTGTTAGCTACTATATACACACTGAACTACTACTGTAATGACTGTTCGCTACTATATACACACTGAACTACTACTGTAATGACTGTTCACTACTATATACACACTGAACTACTACTGTAATGACTGTTAGCTACTATAACACACTGAACTACTACTGTAATGACTGTTCGCTACTATATACACACTGAACTACTACTGTAATGACAGTTAGCTACTATATACACACTGAACTACTACTGTAATGACTGTTAGCTACTATATACACACTGAACTACTACTGTAATGACTGTTAGCTACTATACACACTGAACTACTACTGTAATGACAGTTAGCTACTATATACACACTGAACTACTACTGTAATGACTGTTAGCTACTATATACACACTGAACTACTACTGTAATGACTGTTCACTACTATATACACACTGAACTACTACTGTTATGACTGTTAGCTACTATATACACACTGAACTACTACTGTAATGACTGTTAGCTACTATATACACACTGAACTACTACTGTAATGACTGTTAGCTACTATATACACACTGAACTACTACTGTTATGACTGTTAGCTACTATATACACACTGAACTACTACTGTAATGACTGTTAGCTACTATATACACACTGAACTACTACTGTAATGACTGTTAGCTACTATATACACACTGAACTACTACTGTAATGACTGTTAGCTACTATATACACACTGAACTACTACTGTAATGACTGTTAGCTACTATATACACACTGAACTACTACTGTAATGACTGTTAGCTACTATATACACACTGAACTACTACTGTAATGACTGTTAGCTACTATATACACACTGAACTACTACTGTAATGACTGTTAGCTACTATATACACACTGAACTACTACTGTAATGACTGTTAGCTACTATATACACACTGAACTACTACTGTAATGACTGTTAGCTACTATATACACACTGAACTACTACTGTAATGACTGTTCACTACTATATACACACTGAACTACTACTGTAATGACTGTTAGCTACTATATACACACTGAACTACTACTGTAATGACTGTTCACTACTATATACACACTGAACTACTACTGTAATGACTGTTAGCTACTATATACACACTGAACTACTACTGTAATGACTGTTCACTACTATATACACACTGAACTACTACTGTAATGACTGTTAGCTACTATATACACACTGAACTACTACTGTAATGACTGTTAGCTACTATATACACACTGAACTACTACTGTAATGACTGTTCACTACTATATACACACTGAACTACTACTGTAATGACTGTTAGCTACTATATACACACTGAACTACTACTGTAATGACTGTTAGCTACTATATACACACTGAACTACTACTGTAATGACTGTTAGCTACTATATACACACTGATAGCAGTGACCATTTATATTCTAGTCTAATCTACCACACTCATCTAAATCATCCCTTCTCTCTCTCTCTCCTCCGTCTAATCCCCAGATCATCCCTCGTTTCGGGCCTCTGAACGGTGGGATAGCGGTGACCATTAAAGGGTCTAACCTGGGCATAAAGAAGGAGGACATTAAGAAGGTGACGGTGGCTGGAGTGGACTGTGTTCACCAGGGGGACAGATACTCTGTATCCACCAGGTATAGTACAGTGATTGTGGGGGGGCAGGGTCACATCCATGTAATCACGGCCGGCCTGCTCATTAGGCAGGATTAAGCGTCCACCTATGGCGGCAGATTGACAAGGGCAGCATTTTCTGAGCTAAACTGACCAAGACACACCAACAACAACACACAAAACCTCACATAATTCTTCCCAAAATCAGTGACAATTTCTCTCAACCAGTGGTATATGGGCTTTTTAGGTGAGCGCTGATGCCACCTTGTAATAAACAGTGTCCACGTTGTCAAAGGCAGGGTCACAAAATATTTTGCTTGTCCTTTCCCAGCACGCCTCTCCAGGGCGCTGTTGGAGAGACGCATTGCTGCAGCGCTCCACCAACGTTCAGTCAAAAAATGAATCTAACATAAATAATGTAGCTGATATAGGATATGGTAGAAAGAGTATGTGGCCTTTTCTGTAGCCTACAGGCTGGAGATAAAATGTATGACAATGTAATGAAACGGACACTTTTTACATCATGCAGGTTTCTCTGATCAAATAGTGATCAAATAGCCGAACCTACATGGAAACCAATAAAATACAAAATGAGCTGTCATGGTAACAAACAACATATCCTAAAAACAGGACAGGTCAAAGTCAAATGGACAATATGGAATGGACAATCACAACTGTTGTCCAGGAGTTTCATCCCATTGTCATGATCAGTGGTTTCAAGTTTGTATCTGTCAATTTGATCATAGTGTAAAATAAAATACTTCTTCATTTCCCGCTGTGTAAACACCTTGCAAATAGGATCCTGATAACTCCTGATAAAGTTGGGTAGCTGATATTCAAGGCTTAAATAGCCAAATTGATTAGTCACAGTAATCAGAACTAAAAAAGACAATGTAACGGCCTGTTTTACACACGGTGGGCCTACCATGTGGATGGGCATTCATAACATTCCATTGTGGCAGACATGAAAGGGCTACACCCCAGTAAGCACGAGCCGACATCTTTTAGATGTCTTTTTTTGGTCCTGTTTGGATGTCGTTTTTTTGGTGTTTTACAAACGGTAGGCTTACCACATACAGTGGGGAGAACAAGTATTTGATACACTGCCGATTTTGCAGGTTTTCCTACTTACAAAGCATGTAGAGGTCTGTAATTTAAAAATTTAACTCTGTGAGAGCAGATAAAACAAAAATCCAGAAAATCACATTGTATGATTTTTAAGTAATTAATTTACATTTTATTGCATGACATAAGTATTTGATCACCTACCAACCAGTAAGAATTCCGGCTCTCACAGACGTGTTAGTTTTTCTTTAAGAAGCCCTCCTGTTCTCCACTCATTACCTGTATTAACTGCACCTGTTTGAACTTGTTACCTGTATAAAAGACACCTGTCCACACACTCAATCAAACAGACTCCAACCTCTCCACAATGGCCAAGACCAGAGAGCTGTGTAAGGACATCAGGGATAAAATTGTAGACCTGCACATGGCTGGGATGGGTTACAGGACAATAGGCAAGCAGCTTGGTGAGAAGGCAACAACTGTTGGTGCAATTATCAGAAAATTGAAGAAGTTCAAGATGACGGTCAATCACCCTTGGTCTGGGGCTCCATGCAAGATCTCACCTCGTGGGGCATCAATGATCATGAGGAAGGTGAGGGATCAGCCCAGAACTACACGGCAGGACCTGGTCAATAACCTGAAGAGAGCTGGGACCACAGTCCCAAAGAAAACCATTAGTAACACACTACGCCGTCATGGATTAAAATCCTGCAGCGCACGCAAGGTCCCCCTGCTCAAGCCAGCGCATGTCCAGGCCCGTCTGAAGTTTGCCAATGACCAACAGGATGATCCAGAGGAGGAATGGGAGAAGGTCATGTGGTCTGATGAGACAAAAATATAGCTTTTTGGTCTAAACTCCACTCGCCGTGTTTGGAGGAAGAAAAGGATGAGTACAACCTCAAGAACACCATACCAACCGTGAAGCATGGAGGTGGAAACATCATTCTTTGGGGATGCTTTTCTGCAAAGGGGACAGGACAACTGCACCGTATTGAGGGGAGGATGGATGGGGCCATGTATCGCGAGATCTTGGCCAACAACCTCCTTCCCTCAGTAAGAGCATTGAAGATGGGTCGTGGCTGGGTCTTCCAGCATGACAACGACCCGAAACACACAGCCAGGGCAACTAAGGAGTGGCTCCGTAAGAAGCATCTCAAGGTCCTGGAGTGGCCTAGCCAGTCTCCAGACCTGAACCCAATAGAAAATCTTTGGAGGGGAGCTGAAAGTCCGTATTGCCCAGCGACAGCCCCGAAACCTGAAGGATCTGGAGAAGGTCTGTATGGAGGAGTGGGCCAAAATCCCTGCTGCAGTGTGTGCAAACCTGGTCAAGACCTACAGGAAACGTATGATCTCTGTAATTGCAAACAAAGGTTTCTGTACCAAATATTAAATTCTGCTTTTCTGATGTATCAAATACTTATGTCATGCAATAAAATGCAAATTAATTACTTAAAAATCATACAATGTGATTTTCTGGATTTTTGTTTTAGATTCCGTCTCCCACAGTTGAAGTGTACCTATGATAAAAATTACAGACCTCTACATGCTTTGTAAGTAGGAAAACCTGCAAAATCGGCAGTTTATCAAATACTTGTTCTCCCCACTGTAGATGGGCATTCATAAAATTAAATTTCAGGCAACACTGTAGGCATCTCAGTAAGCACGGACAGATACCATATGGACGTCTTTTTTTGGTGCAGTCCGGACCGGCCTTGATTTCCACATCCACGGACATACATTTTTGGTCCTGTCTGGACCAAATCTAAAACAATCATAGACATCTATCTTTGGTTCAGATTTTGTCCAGCCTTGATTTGGCCCAAACATAGATGTCTATAAATTACGTATTTTCAACTTTAATTCAGAACCGAAAATGAACCTGATTTCAATGTCCGGAAAATACATATTTTCAATGTCTGGGAAAATATGTATTTTAAACGTCCAGAAAGTACATATTTTCACCTTTCATTCAGAACCTAATTTAAACCTAACTTCAATGTCTGGAAAATACTTATTTTAGACGTCTTTTCAACATTATTTAGCTTACTGGGACTATTCTAGGTTTGTGAAGGCCCTGCCTGTAATGTACTTTTCTGTCCAGCGAATGAAGAAGAAAATAACAGATTTAATTAAACACAACATTTCAATGCACGGTATGTCTGCTTGTGTGTGTGGTGGAGAAACGGGACCTTTGTCTTACCCCAGCTGCTCTTTGTCTTCTCAGTATTGTGTGTGAGATCGGTCCGGCCCGGCATCCTGCTCCAGTGGACCTCCCAGTTCCCATCAACCAGGGGGAAGTGGAGGTAGAGGTGGAGGGGGGCAGGAGAGGACGTTCAGAGGTCCTCTTCACCTATAGGGTAGGTTTCATACAGTTACAGTGGCATTCTTAACCCTAAACCTAACATTAATCCTAACTGTTGCAAGAGTAGGCCCCACACTGTGCAGGAGTGATTTGACATTTCATATTGTACATTGCTCTTAGTTTGGTTAGAGCTCTGCTCAGTACTCATTCGGCCACTATGTTAGTCTTACTCTGCTGCTTTTACATCTCCACATTCATGAATGTACTTAGTTCTTAGAAGATGCTCTTAGAATTCAGAATAGCATCTGTTGAAAGGATACATAGAATTTAATGGGGGAAAAGAGTATATGGACTTAATAAAAAAATCTATTCCGGGAGCCTATTTTACTTTAGGGTAAATATTTGCACTCATTTATTTTGGGGTTCATATTTTCTTGTTTGTTTGTTTCTGCCAAAATAACAATGTCCCCATGAGAATGTACTAAGCTTGAAAAGCTATTTTGATTTAATATAGATTTGATCAAAGCTTCAGATTTTCTAGGGTACATAACATTCTTTTGTCAATATTGTCCTTCGTGTCAGCCGGGACACCGCTGCCTCTCTCTCTCGCTTTCTCTTTCTCTCACTCGCTCTCTTTCTCTCGCTCTCACTCTCACTCGCTCTCGCACTCTCACTTGCTCTTTCTCGCTCTCTCTCTGGCTGGCTGTCTGCTCCCAGTATTTTCTCATCAAACAGTACTGTTGTTCAGTAGCTGTGTTGTGATGATAAAGTACTAAGTGGTGTTCAGTAGCTGTGTTGTGATGATAAAGTACTAAGTGTTCAGTAGCTGTGTTTTGGTGATAAAGTACTAAGTGTTCAGTAGCTGTGTTGTGATGATAAAGTACTAAGTGGTGTTCAGTAGCTGTGTTGTGATGATAAAGTACTAAGTGGTGTTCAGTAGCTGTGTTGATGATAAAGTACTAAGTGGTGTTCAGTAGCTGTGTTGTGATGATAAAGTACTAAGTGGTGTTCAGTAGCTGTGTTGTGGTGATAAAGTACTAAGTGTTCAGTAGCTGTGTTGTGATGGTAAAGTACTAAGTGATGCTGTTTATGGAAACAGTGTTCAGTAGCTGTGTTGGGATGATAAAGTACTAAGTGGTTTTATTAGCTGTGTTGTGATGATAAAGTACTAATATGCAGACGCTTTCCAAAGCGACTTACAGTCATGCGTGTTTGATTGACATAAGCGCCGGCAGCAGCTACGAGGACCACACTAAGTGTTCAGTAGCAGTGTTGTGATGATAAAGTACTAAGTGGTGTTCAGTAGCAGTGTTGTGATGATAAAGTACTAAGTGGTGTTCAGTAGCTGTGTTGGGATGATAAAGTACTAAGTGTTTATTAGCTGTGTTGTGATGATAAAGTACTAAGTGTTCAGTAGCAGTGTTGTGATGATAAAGTACTAAGTGGTGTTCAGTAGCTGTGTTGTGGTGATAAAGTACTAAGTGTTCAGTAGCTGTGTTGTGATGGTAAAGTACTAAGTGTTGTTCAGTAGCTGTGTTGGGATGATAGAGTACTAAGTGATCAGTAGCTGTGTTATGGTGATAAAGTACTAAGTGTTCAGTAGCTGTGTTGTGATGATCACGTACTAAGTGTTCAGTCGCTGTGTTTTGATGATAAAGTACTAAGTGTTCAGTCGCTGTGTTTTGATGATAAAGTACTAAGTGTTCAGTAGCAGTGTTGTGGTGATAAAGTACTAAGTGTTCAGTAGCAGTGTTGTGGTGATACAGTACTAAGTGTTCAGTAGCAGTGTTGTGGTGATACAGTACTAAGTGTTCAGTAGCAGTGTTGTGGTGATAAAGTACTAAGTGTTCAGTAGCAGTGTTGTGATGATAAAGTACTAAGTGTTCAGTAGCTGTGTTGTGGTGATAAAGTACTAAGTGTTCAGTAGCTGTGTTGTGATGATAAAGTACTAAGTGTTCAGTAGCAGTGTTGTGATGATAAAGTACTAAGTGTTCAGTAGCTGTGTTGTGATGATAAAGTACTAAGTGTTCAGTAGCAGTGTTGTGATGATAAAGTACTAAGTGTTCAGTAGCAGTGTTGTGGTGATAACGTACTAAGTGTTCAGTAGCGGTGTTGTGATGATAAAGTACTAAGTGTTCAGTAGCGGTGTTGTGATGATAAAGTACTAAGTGTTCAGTAGCAGTGTTGTGATGATAAAGTACTAAGTGTTCAGTAGCTGTGTTGTGATTATAAAGTACTAAGTGTTCAGTATCTGGGCTGCTGCTGTTGTGATGATAAAGCAGTGAAGGGTAATGGGGCGTGACATGAGGTGTAACTGGTGGTCCCAATGGGCTCAGTGGGTTGTTAGAGCATGGTGTTTGTGACACCAGAGTTTGTCAAGGGACACATTCAGTATATTGTACAGTATATGTACAGTGGGGGAAAAAAAGTATTTAGTCAGCCACCAATTGTGCAAGTTCTCCCACTTAAAAAGATGAGAGAGGCCTGTAATTTTCATCATAGGTACACATCAACTATGACAGACAAATTTAGGAAAAAAAATCCAGAAAATCACATTGTATGATTTTTAATGAATTTAGTTGCAAATTATTGTGGAAAATAAGTATTTGGTCACCTACAAACAAGCAAGATTTCTGGCTCTCACAGACCTGTAACTTCTTCTTTAAGAGGCTCCTCTGTCCTCCACTCGTTACCTGTATTAATGGCACCTGTTTGAACTTGTTATCAGTATAAAAGACACCTGTCCACAACCTCAAACAGTCACACTCCAAACTCCACTATGGCCAAGACCAAAGAGCTGTCAAAGGACACCAGAAACAAAATTGTAGATCTGCACCAGGCTGGGAAGACTGAATCTGCAATAGGTAAGCAGCTTGGTTTGAAGAAATCAACTGTGGGAGCAATTATTAGGAAATGGAAGACATACAAGACCACTGATAATCTCCCTCGATCTGGGGCTCCACGCAAGATCTCACCCCGTGGGGTCAAAATGATCACAAGAACGGTGAGCAAAAATCCCAGAACCACACGGGGGGACCTAGTGAATGACCTGCAGAGAGCTGGGACCAAAGTAACAAAGCCTACCATCAGTAACACACTACGCCGCCAGGGACTCAAATCCTGCAATGCCAGACGTGTCCTCCTGCTTAAGCCAGTACATGTCCAGGCCCGTCTGAAGTTTGCTAGAGTGCATTTGGATGATCCAGAAGAGGATTGGGAGAATGTCATATGGTCAGATGAAACCAAAATAGAACTTTTTTGGTAAAAACTCAACTCGTCGTGTTTGGAGGACAAAGAATGCCGAGTTGCATCCAAAGAACACCATACCTACTGTGAATCATGGGGGTGGAAACATCATGCTTTGGGGCTGTTTTTTCTGCAAAGGGACCAGGACGACTGATCCGTGTAAAGGAAAGAATGAATGGGGCCATGTATCGTGAGATTTTGAGTGAAAACCTCCTTCCATCAGCAAGGGCATTGAAGATGAAACGTGGCTGGGTCTTTCAGCATGACAATGATCCCAAACACACCGCCCGGGCAACGAAGGAGTGGCTTCGTAAGAAGCATTTCAAGGTCCTGGAGTGGCCTAGCCAGTCTCCAGATCTCAACCCCATAGAAAATCTTTGGAGGGAGTTGAAAGTCCGTGTTGCCCAGCGACAGCCCCAAAACATCACTGCTCTAGAGGAGATCTGCATGGAGGAATGGGCCAAAATACCAGCAACAGTGTGTGAAAACCTTGTGAAGACTTACAGAAAACGTTTGACCTGTGTCATTGCCAACAAAGGGTATATAACAAAGTATTGAGAAACTTTTGTTATTGACCAAATACTTATTTTCCACCACAATTTGCAAATAAATTCATTAAAAATCCTACAATGTGATTTTCTGGATTTTTTTTCCTCATTTTGTCTGTCATAGTTGACGTGTACCTATGATGAAAATTACAGGCCTCTCTCATCTTTTTAAGTGGGAGAACTTGCACAATTGGTGGCTGACTAAATACTGTTTTTCCCCCACTGTATACATACAATGTGTTAACTGTAAAACACTTTGGATGAAAGCATCTGCTAAATAACCATACAGTATGTTAAAAGGTCAGGACAGGAGTTTTACCTTGTCAGGTCATGCAGTCAGGAAAAACCCCAGGACCTAAGTATGTTACCTTATCACTGATGTCCCATCTCTTACCCCTTCCAGGACCCCATCCCTGAGACCGTTTCCCCCCTGAAGGGCCCTAAGGCTGGGGGAACAGTCATCACTATCTCTGGGAAAAACCTGAATACGGCAAACAAGGATGATGTTATTGTCACCGTGGGGGGAACGCCCTGTAAAGTGTAAGGATGCTTACACTTCAGTCTTCCAACCCCTACAGTTTGCTGTCTGTACAGGTTGCCTAAGTCATGTCGTATTCAGTTGTTCTCTCAAGGCCAACCTCTGAAATATATTAGCCATACGGTATATTGAGTTTGACTTGTTGTTCCTTTGGAACGACCTTCTCTCCCCTCAACACTACGACCCCTGTTTGACCTTTCCCATAATGCTCTCTGTCCCTGTTTCTCCCTCAGGTTGTCGTTTGGCAGTGAGATCACCTGTGAGACAGGTGTATACAAGGGCCAGAAGGTTCCATCGGAGCCCCTGATAGTCTCAGTGAGGTATGGGAAGAGCACCTCCAAGGACGTCCCTGTCCCCTTCCAGTACTCTGAGAACGCCAAACTCACTGACTACAACCCCAAGACCAGCTTCGTATGGTGAGTAAAGTCCAGCCACAATGTTACAGAGAGGGTTGAAATCAAAGCACCTCTTTTTCTTTAAACGAAGCTTGGGTTGAATGCAAAACAGTTTGAAGCGCATAATAAAATTACTGTTTCTTATTGGAAAAATTCAGGTAGTGTCTCCCTCTTTCAAAACATTTCAAAAGTTTTCTCCTGTTTTGTGCTTACTAACATGACCCTGATATATAGTGTCGTCGTCTGGTGTTTCAGTGGAGGCAGGAGGATTACATTTTAGTCATTTAGCAGATGCTCTTATCCAGAGCCACTTAGTTAGTGCAGCCATCTTAAGATAGCTAGGTGGGACAACCACATATCACAGTCATAGTAAGTACATTTTTCCTCAAAGTCTCTATCTGCAAAGTCAGCGCTAGTAATAGAGGAAAGAGTCAAGTGTGAGTGTTAGTTCACAAAATATGTTTTCAGAAGATTGGTAGGGATTCTGCTGTCTTAGCTTCAGGGGGAAGCTGGTTCCACCATTGGGGTGCCAGGACAGAAGAGCTTGGACTGGGCAGGAGCTGCCCTCCCGTTGGGGTGGGAGGGCCATGAGACCAGAGGTGGCAGAATGGAGTACTCTGGTTAGGGTGTAGGGTTTGAGCATAGCCTGAAGGTAGGGAGGGGCAGTTCCTATTGCTGTTCCGTAGGTAAGCGCCGTGGTCTTGTAGTGGATGTGAGCTTTGACTGGAAGTCAGTGGAGTGTGCGGAGGAGCGCGGTGACATGGGAAAAGTTAGGACATTTGAACATCAGGCGGGCTGCTGCGTTCTGCTAAGTTGCAGAGGTTTGATGGCAATAGTGGGGAGCTCAGCCAACAGCGAGTTGCAGTAGGATTGTGTGTGTTGTGTTGTATTGAGAGCTGACTTTGTCTGTTGTTTCAGTGGAGGCAGGAGGATCGTGTGTGTGGGCAGTGGTTTTGACCTCATCCAGAGAGCCACCATGAAGGTGCTGCCCTCTGCTGACGACTTCTCTCAGGAGGCCCCTCCCATTGAGGTTAGTACACACTACTTCTATTATACAGTACACTACGTGGTATCTATTCTAGAGTCCACTCCTATTATACAATACACTACATGGTATCCATTCTATAGTCCACTCCTATTATACAATACACTACATGGTATCCATTCTAGAGTCCACTCCTATTATACAATACACTACATGGTATCCATTCTATAGTCCACTCCTATTATACAATACACTACATGGTATCCATTCTAGAGTCCACTCCTATTATACAATACACTACATGGTATCCATTCTAGAGTCCACTCCTATTATACAATACACTACATGGTATCCATTCTAGAGTCCACTCTATTATACAGTACACTACATGGTATCCATTCTATAGTCCACTCCTATTATACAATACACTACATGGTATCCATTCTAGAGTCCACTCCTATTATACAATACACTACATGGTATCCATTCTATAGTCCACTCCTATTATACAATACACTACATGGTATCCATTCTAGAGTCCACTCTTATTATACAGTACACTACATGGTATCCATTCTATAGTCCACTCCTATTATACAATACACTACATGGTATCCATTCTAGAGTCCACTCTTATTATACAGTACACTATATGGTATCCATTTTATAGTCCCCTCCTATTATACAATACACTACATGGTATCCATTCTAGAGTCCACTCCTATTATACAATACACTACATGGTATCCATTCTAGAGTCCACTCTTATTATACAATACACTACATGGTATCCATTTTATAGTCCACTCCTATTATACAATACACTACATGGTATCCATTCTAGAGTCCACTCTTATTATACAGTACACTACATGGTATCCATTTTATAGTTCACTCCTATTATACAATACACTACATGGTATCCATTCTAGAGTCCACTCCTATTATACAATACACTACATGGTATCCATTCTAGAGTCCACTCTTATTATACAGTACACTATATGGTATCCATTTTATAGTCCACTCCTATTATACAATACACTACATGGTATCCATTCTAGAGTCCACTCCTATTATACAATACACTACATGGTATCCATTCTAGAGTCCATTCCCATTGAGGTTAGTATACCATTCAACAAGTTCTCTGTTTCCTGCCAGTAGTGTATTCTAATCCCTCTAGTGTACAGTACTCTTGCTGTGGTATTATCCATGGCAGGTAGCTAGCATGTCAACAGTGACTCAGAGACCTTAATGTTCTTTGTCTGTGACTACAGACTTCTCTGTGAGACTAAACACAAACAGTGTCCTGCCAGGAATGAAATTGACTTGGATTTCAAACTATCTTTGAATCTCTCTCTTTCTGTGTCTCTCTGTCTTTTTTCTCTCTCTCTTTTCTCTCTCTCTTTTCCACTCTCTCTACCACTCTCCCTCCCCCTCTCCCCCTCCCTCCTCTCTCTATGCCCCCCTCTCCATCCCACTCTCCAGTTCATCCAGTATGCCCTACATAAGAACGACACAGTGTTGCTGTTTGACAGTCCAGCGGTGAACAGGTCCTATGAGACCCAGTCCTTTAAGACCTTGCTCCAGCTAGACAACGAAGTAGAGGAACTGAAGACCTTTGACTACCACCCCGACCCGTTGTTCAATGAACTGACCAAGAACATCATCACTGAAACCTCCATCATCATCGTCACGGTAAATAACAGTAACGCTACTCTTATGGGATTGTGTTGTCATGGTGACTGTTTAGTTGTTAGTTGGTTATTTCTGGTAATACTCGCTTATCGTTTTCTGTGGACCATTGTGGCTTAAATGTTATTCTGCTTTGTGACGATGTCCCCCCGCAGAGAAAAGACAATTATAGTGCATTGATATTGATATAATTCATATCAATATTGATGTAATCATATCTGGTATTACAAATGATTGCATGTCCCTGCTGTCCAGAGGTTAACAGCCAGCCACCTCTCTCTCCCTCCCCAGGGTCGTGGTTTCAAAAAGGGCATGACAGTTGATGAAGCCCAGGCGTTCGTAGGAGATGCCTCCTGCAAGGTGACCATCCTGGAGGATGACAAGCTGTTCCTGGAAGCTCCGTCCACCCAGCCCAGAGCCCGCTCCAAACGCCAGCGCAGACACACCAGCTCCGACCCTTTGGACCTAACGGTGACAACACTGGCCTTCTGTCTAAAACCAAGGCATAGAGAGATATGCTTCAGGCATTCGCACTGGACAATCTGATGTCTCTCTGGCTCTCATGTATTTCAGATATAAATGTACTGAGACACTGGAACACTGGAACCTATCTAAGTCAGGGGTGTCCAGTCTTAATGGAATGGCCTGTGTTGTAGTCATTCACTTCAGTCAAAGCACACCTGATTCAACCATACAATAATCATAGTCTTCTGACTGGGACCACTCAGTTCTGACAGAGAAATATCAGCATCAACACCTTGATGTATATCTGGCTCTCCACAATTATACACGTCTTGTAGTTTATTCACTTTTTTCCTTTGTCGCTTAACTGACTCGCTCTCTCTCCTCATCTCTCTCTCTCTCTCTCTCTCTCTCTCTCTCTCTCTCTCTCTCTCTCTCTCTCTCTCTCTCTCTCTCTCTCTCTCTCTCTCTCTCTCTCTCTCTCTCTCTCTCTCTCTCTCTCTCTCTCTCTCTCTCTCACAGATAAAGTTTGGTAATGGTGAGTGGGTGGTGGGCTCAGTGAACTATGAGAGGAAGTATGAGATTCCTTTGGCTATCATCATCCCAGCTGTCATCGTCCCTATGCTACTGTTCATAGCTGTGTCCGTCTACTGCTACAGGTACACAACTACACTTCCCATCAAGCACCACTCATGTAGTTCTGATGGGTGAATTGTTTTTACTTAACCCAGTGAAATGGGTGTCTGGAGTTTACACTTTAGGACCAATGGAATAATCTCAAATGTGCAAACTACAGATTCACATAGTGGAACAGTTCTGTAATCTAATGGACTGTTCCTATGTGTTAATGTCTATAATCTAATGGATGGTTCCTATGTGTTAATGTCTATAATCTAATGGACTGTTCCTATGTGTTAATGTCTGTAATCTAATGGACTGTTCCTATGTGTTAATGTCTGTAATCTAATGGACTGTTCCTATGTGTTAATGTCTGTAATCTAATGGATGGTTCCTATGTGTTAATGTCTGTAGTCTAATGGACTGTTCCTGTGTTAATGTCTGTAATCTAATGGACTGTTTCTATGTGTTAATGTCTGTAATCTAATGGACTGTTCCTATGTGTTAATGTCTGTAATCTAATGGACTGTTCCTATGTGTTAATGTCTGTAATCTAATGGACTGTTCCTATGTGTTAATGTCTAGTCTAATGGACTGTTCCTATGTGTTAATGTCTGTAATCTAATGGACTGTTCCTATGTGTTAATGACGTGCCTGTAATCTAATGGACTGTTCCTATTTGTTAATGTCTGTAGTCTAATGGACTGTTCCTATGTGTTAATGTCTAATGGACTGTTCCTGTGTTAATGTCTGTAATCTAATGACCTGTTCCTATGTGTTAATGTCTGTAATCTAATGGACTGTTCTTATGTGTTAATAGTCTAATGGACTGTTCCTATGTGTTAATAGTCTAATGGGCTGTTCCTATGTGTTAATGTCTAATGGGCTGTTCCTATGTGTTAATGTCTAATGGGCTGTTCCTATGTGTTAATGTCTAATGGGCTGTTCCTATGTGTTAATGTCTAATGGACTGTTCCTATGTGTTAATGTCTATAGTCTAATGGACTGTTCCTGTGTTAATGACATGCCTGTAATCTAATGGACTGTTCCTGTGTTAATAGTCTAATGGACTGTTCCTATGTGTTAATAGTCTAATGGACTGTTCCTATGTGTTAATGTCTGTAGTGTAATGGACTGTTCCTATGTGTTAATGTCTGTAGTGTAATGGACTGTTCCTATGTGTTAATGTCTGTAATCTAATGGACTGTTCCTATGTGTTAATGTCTGTAGTCTAATGGACTGTTCCTATGTGTTAATGTCTGTAATCTAATGGACTGTTCCTATGTGTTAATGTCTATAGTCTAATGGGCTGTTCCTATGTGTTAATAGTCTAATGGACTGTTCCTATGTGTTAATGTCTATAATCTAATGGTGCTGTTCCTTGTGTTAATGTCTGTACTAATGGCCTGTTCCTATGTGTTAATGTCTAATGGGCTGTTCCTATGTGTTAATGTCTAATGGACTGTTCCTATGTGTTAATGTCTATAGTCTAATGGGCTGTTCCTATGTGTTAATAGTCTAATGGACTGTTCCTATGTGTTAATGTCTAATGGGCTGTTCCTATGTGTTAATGTCTAATGGGCTGTTCCTATGTGTTAATGTCTAATGGACTGTTCCTATGTGTTAATGTCTAATGGACTGTTCCTATGTGTTAATGGCTATAATATAATGGACTGTTCCTATTTGTTAATGTCTGTAGTCTAATGGACTGTTCCTGTGTTAATGTCTGTAATCTAATGGCCTGTTCCTATGTGTCAATGTCTAATGGACTGTTCCTATGTGTTAATGGCTATAATATAATGGACTGTTCCTATTTGTTAATGTCTGTAGTCTAATGGACTGTTCCTGTGTTAATGTCTTTAATCTAATGGCCTGTTCCTATGTGTCAATGTCTGTAATCTAATGGACTGTTCCTATGTGTTAATGTCTATAGTCTAATGGACTGTTCCTGTGTTAATGTCTAATGGGCTGTTCCTATGTGTTAATAGTCTAATGGACTGTTCCTATGTGTTAATGTCTAATGGGCTGTTCCTATGTGTTAATGTCTAATGGACTGTTCCTATGTGTTAATGTCTGTAACCTAATGGACTGTTCCTGTGTTAATGTCTATAGTGTAATGTACTGTTCCTAAGTGTTAATGACATGCCTGAGTGGCGCAGTGGTCTAAGGCACTGCATCACAGTGCTAACTGTGCCACTAGGAGATCCTGGTTCGAATCCAGGCTCTGTAACCGCCGGCCGCGACCGGGAGACTCCTGGGCGCGCACAATTGGCCCAGCGTACGTCCAGGGTAGGGGAGGGAATGGCCGGCAGGGATGTAGCTCAGTTGATAGAGCATGGACGCTTGCAACGCCAGGGTTGTGGGTTCGATTCTACGGGGGGCAGTATAAAAACAAATATATATATGTATTCCTAACTGTAAGTCGCTCTGGATAAGAGCGTCTGCTAAATGACTAAAATGTAAATGTAAATGTAATGGCTGTAGTCTAATGGACTGTTCCTGTGTTAATTCTTAGTCTAATGGACTGTTCCTATGTGTTAATGTTAGTCTAATGGCCTGTTCCTATGTGTTAATAGTCTAATGGACTGTTCCTGTGTTAATAGTCTAATGGACTGTTCCTATGTGTTAATAGTCTAATGGACTGTTCCTATGTGTTAATGTCTAATGGGCTGTTCCTATGTGTTAATGTCTAATGGACTGTTCCTATGTGTTAATGTCTATAGCCTAATGGACTGTTCCTGTGTTAATGACATGCCTGTAATCTAATGGACTGTTCCTGTGTTAATAGTCTAATGGACTGTTCCTATGTGTTAATAGTCTAATGGGCTGTTCCTGTGTGTTAATAGTCTAATGGGCTGTTCCTATGTGTTAATAGTCTAATGGGCTGTTCCTATGTGTTCATGTCTAATGGGCTGTTCCTATGTGTTAATAGTCTCATTGACTGTTCCTATGTGTGTTAATAGTCTAATGGTCTGTTCCTATGTGTGTTAATAGTCTAATGGGCTGTTCCTGTGTGTTAATAGTCGAATGGAGTTGTTCCTATGTGTTGTCTATAGTCTAATGAACTGTTCCTATGTGTTAATAGTCTAATGGACTGTTCCTATGTGTTAATAGTCTCAATGGACTGTTCCTATGTGTTAATAGTCTAATGGACTGTTCCTATGTGTTAATAGTCTAATGGACTGTTCCTATGTGTTAATAGTTGAATGGAGTTGTTCCTGTGTATTGTTGTCTAATGGGCTGTTCCTATGTGTTGATGTCTAATGGACTGTTCCTATGTGTTAATAGTCTAATGGGCTGTTCCTGTGTGTTGATGTATAATGGACTGTTCTATGTGTTAATAGTCTAATGGGCTGTTCCTGTGTGTTGATGTCCAATGGACTGTTCCTTATGTGTTAATAGTCTAATGGGCTGTTCCTGTGTGTTGATGTATAATGGACTGTTCCTATGTGTGTTAATAGTCTAATGGTCTGTTCCTATGTGTGTTAATAGTCTAATGGGCTGTTCCTGTGTGTTAATAGTCGAATGGAGTTGTTCCTATGTGTTGTCTATAGTCTAATGAACTGTTCCTATGTGTTAATAGTCTAATGGGCTGTTCCTGTGTGTTGATGTCTAATGGACTGTTCCTATGTGTTAATAGTCTAATGGGCTGTTCCTGTGTGTTGATGTCTAATGGACTGTTCCTATGTGTGTATGACAGGAGGAAGAGCCAGCAGGCAGAGAGAGAGTATGAGAAAGTAAAACACCAGTTGGAGAATCTGGAGGAGAGCGTGAGAGACCGCTGCAAGAAGGAATTCACAGGTATGTGCACACTATCACACACACTATCACACACCACATACACTGCTATAACATCACACACACTATCACACACCACATACACTGCTATAACATCACACACTATCACACACAACACATACACTGCTATAACATCACACACTATCACACACCACATACACTGCTATAACATCACACACACTATCACACACCACATACACTATAACATCACACACTATCACACACCACATACACTGCTATAACATCACACACACTATCACACACCACATACACTGCTATAACATCACACACCACATATACTGCTATAACATCACACACACTATCACACACCACTACACTGCTATAACATCACACACACTATCACACACCACATACACTGCTATAACATCACACACACTATCACACACCACATACACTGCTATAACATCACACACTATCACACACCACATACACTGCTCATAACATACACACACACTATCACACACCACTAGTTACACTAAGCTAACATCAGCACACACTATCACACACCACATACACTGCATAACATCACACACTATCACACACCACATACACTGCTAAAACATTACACACCACACACCACATACACTGCTATAACATCACACACTATCACACACCACATACACTGCTATAACATCACACACTCATCACACACCAGCACACACTGCTATAACATCACACACTATCACACACCACATACACTACTATAACATCACACACTATCACACCCACATACACTGCTATAATATCACACACACTATCACACACCACATACACTGCTATAACATCACACACACTATCACACACCATACACTGCTATAACATCACACACACCATCACACACCACATAGCACACCTATAACATCACACTATCACACACCACATACACTCTATAACATCACACACTATCACACACCACATACACTCGCTATAACATCACACACTATCACACACCAGCCATACACTGCTATAACATCACACACTATCACCCACATACACTGCTATAACATCACACACTATCACACACCACATACACTGCTATAACATCACACACACTATCACACACCACTACTAACTGCTATAACATCACACACACTATCACACACCACATACACTGCTATAACATCACACACACTATCACACACCACACTGCTAAAACATCACACACACTATCACCACATTACACACACTGCTATAACATCACACACACTATCACACGACCACATACACTGCTATAACATCTTACACACTATCACACACCACATACACTGCTATAACATCACACACTATCACACTCCACATACACTGCTATAACATCACACACACTATCACACACCACATACACTGCTATAACATCACACACACTATCACACACACTACATACACTGCTATAACATCACACACTATCAGCACACCACATACACTGCTATAACATCACACACTATCACACACCAGCACAGCTACACTGCTATAACATCACACACACTATCACACACCACACATACACTGCTAAAACATTACACTAACTATCATACTACATACACTGCTATAACATCACACACACTATCACACACCACATACACTGCTATAACATCACACACTATCACACACCACATACACTACAGTAACATCACACACACTATCACACACCACATACACTGCTATAACATCACACTACACTATCACACACCACATACACTGCTATAACATCACACACACTATCACACACCACATACACTGCTATAACATCACACCTATCACACACCACATACACTGCTATAACTTTTACTTCACACACACTATCACACACCACATACACTGCTATAACATCAC
This sequence comes from Coregonus clupeaformis, assembly GCF_020615455.1. NCBI lineage: Eukaryota > Metazoa > Chordata > Actinopteri > Salmoniformes > Salmonidae > Coregonus > Coregonus clupeaformis. The sequence goes on along the minus strand of NW_025534627.1, from coordinate 34,150 downwards.
ACACTATCACACAGCCACATACACTGCTATAACATCACACACTATCACCACACCACATACACTCAGCAATATAACATCACACACTATCACACACCACATACACTGCTATAACATCGCAGCTGCACACTATCACACACCACATACACTGCTACATAACATCACACACACTATCACACACCACATACACTGCTATAACATCACACACTATTTACACACTCACCACATACACTGCTATAACATCACACACACTATCACACACCACATACACTGCTATAACATCACACATACTACTCCCACCATATACACTGCTATAACATCACACACACTATCATTACACACCACATACACTGCTATAACATCACACCTATCACACACCACATACACTGCTATAACATCACACACTATCACACACCACATACTGCTATAACATCACACACACTATCACACACCACATACACTGCTATAACATCACACACTATCACACACCACATACACTGCTAAAACATTACACACACACACTATCTTGTTGTGTTCTGGTTCACCTAGGAGCTAGTCTTGTTGTGTTCTGGTTCTCCTAGGAGCTAGTCTTGTTGTGTTCTGGTTCTCCTAGGAGCTAGTCTTGTTGTGTTCTGGTTCTCCTAGGAGCTAGTCTTGTTGTGTTCTGGTTCTCCTAGGAGCTAGTCTTGTTGTGTTCTGGTTCTCCTAGGAGCTAGTCTTGTTGTGTTCTGGTTCTCCTAGGAGCTAGTCTTGTTGTGTTCTGGTTCTCCTAGGAGCTAGTCTTGTTGTGTTCTGGTTCTCCTAGGAGCTAGTCTTGTTGTGTTCTGGTTCTCCTAGGAGCTAGTCTTGTTGTGTTCTGGTTCTCCTAGGAGCTAGTCTTGTTGTGTTCTGGTTCTCCTAGGAGCTAGTCTTGTTGTGTTCTGGTTCTCCTAGGAGCTAGTCTTTTTGTGTTCTGGTTCTCCTAGGAGCTAGTCTTTTTGTGTTCTGGTTCTCCTAGGAGCTAGTCTTGTTGTGTTCTGTATCTTCCTCCAGACCTGATGATCGAGATGGAGGACCAGACCAATGACCTGAGTGAGGCCAGGATCCCCTTCCTGGACTATAAGACCTACACAGACCGGGTCTTCTTCCTACCCTCTAAAGACGGGGACAATGATGTCATGATCACTGGCAAGCTGGACATCCCCGAGGGACGGAAGGTCATCGTAGCTCAGGCCCTCAACCAGTTCTCTAACCTGCTCAACTCCAAGACCTTCCTCATCAATGTAGGTTTTACTCAGCTTGCTGAGATGGCTGGATGGCTGACTGTTTCTCTCCCTGTCGGTCTGGCTCTGTCTGTATGTCTTGTCTATTAGGTTGACTGCCTGGCTGCCTGTCTACAGTACTTCTGCCAGATACAGTTTCAGAGTATTGACATAGAGTCGATACTCGTTCTATACCTACAGATGTTCTATTGATTTAAACAGGAGTTGCTAACCCCATCTCTCTGTCGGGTCTCTGTGTGTTCTTAGTTCATCAAGACCTTGGAGGGCCGTCCAGACTTTAACGCCAGGTCCAGGGTCTACTTTGCGTCGTTACTAACTGTGGCTCTGCACGGGAAACTAGAGTACTACACAGACATCATGAGAAGCCTACTGCTGGAACTGATGGAGGAATATGTGCACAGCAAGAACCCCAAACTCATGCTGCGCAGGTGAGACACACACAGGCCTGTCTTAATGAAAACCAGCATTTCTTATTGGGCAAGTTTAGATGGTACCCCTCTGTGTTTTCTTATGTTTCGTGCCTAGTAAACACAACACAGGTGGATCACAAGAGAACAGTAGATCACAAGAAAGCAGTTAATTAATTGAATTGTTTAATTGATGAATTTGTGTGTGCAGGTCAGAGACGGTGGTGGAGAGGATGCTGTGTAACTGGATGTCCATCTGTCTCTATCAGTTCCTCAGGGTAAGACTCACACGTTGTTTATTCAAACCTGCTCTTTCTTTTAAACCCTCTTTTTCTCTCCATCAATCTCTCACAATCTCTCTCTCTCCTTCTTCTCTCACTGTCTGTCTTTCTCTTTCATTCTCTCTCTGTCTCTTTCTGTCTCTGTCTCTCTCTGTCTCTGTCTCGCTCTGTCTCTTTCTGTCTGTCTCTCTCTGTCTCTGTCTCTCTGTCTCTCTCTGTCTCTTTCTGTCTGTCTCTCTCCATCTGTCTGTCTCTTTCTGTCTCTGTCTCTCTGTCTCTCTCTTCTGTCTCTTCTGTCTCTCTCTGTCTCTCTTCTGTCTCTCTCTGTCTCTCTCTCTGTCTGTCTCTGTCTGTCTCTTTCTGTTCTCTCTGTCTCTCTCGCTCTCTTTCTGTCTCTCTCTCTCTCTTTCTGTCTCTTTCTGTCTGTCTCTTTCTGTCTCTGTCTTTCTGTCTCTGCTTTCTCTGTCTCTCTTCTCTCTCTGTGCTCTTTCTTCTTCTCTTTCTGTCTGTGTCTTTTGTCTCTGTCTTTCCTGTCTCTGTCTCTCTGTCTCTCTCTCTCTGTCTCTCTCTCTCCTGTCTCTTTCTGTCTTCTGTCTCTTTCTGTCTCTCTCTGTCTCTCTTTCTGTCTGTCTCTCTCTGTCTCTTTCATTCTGTCTCTCTCTGTCTCTTTCTGTCTCTCTCTCTTTCATTCTGTCTCTCTCTCTCTTTCATTCTGTCTCTCTCTCTCTTTGTCTCTTTCAGTCTCTCTCTCTTATTTTATGTATTGATTCTGAAGTCTTCACATTCTGATTCACATTCTTTCCATCTCTCCACCACTCTTTCTGTCTCTCTCCAGTTTCCCTCTCCTTTGCCCCCCAATGTCTCACTTTTGTCACCTAATGTTTCAGATGAAGTGTTTGGTTTGAGACGTTCCAATGAGACCACCCTGGAGAAAACGTATTTATTTGGTCTTATAGATTTGTGGATTAAAGCACTCTTTAAATAATCAATTGTGTGACAGTGAACATGGGGCTGTGTCTTCAGTAATTACACTGAAAGAGAAGAGAGAATGGTCTCATTAGTACTGATGAGCTCACTCCCCTCTGTGTGTGTGTGTGTAGGACTCTGCGGGCGAGCCCCTATACAAACTGTTCAAGGCCATCAAGCACCAGGTAGAGAAGGGTCCAGTGGACGCTAAGATGAAGAAGGCCAAGTACACTCTGAACGACACGGGGCTCCTAGGGGACGATGTGGAGTACTGCGTCCTGGTGAGTACACTCTATACTGCACCGCTCAAAGAATTACAATTACTAGAAGAGATATTCCTATTCAAAGCAGCACTCTATGGTGGGTGAACCAGCAGCCATTTTGAGTGAACTGGATTTTCCAGCTATATCCACTCTACTACCGATTTTGTAATTCTACGACACAAGCCCTCAATACAAGAACACTAGCTGTCTTATCAAGTCTAACCATCTCCTCTGGCTCCTGTGATCTAGTCCTAATGCCCTCTACTCACACTGGTACCTGCTTCTCTATGGACTATCTCACTCTCTCAGTGTATTATTGTGATGCGTACGTGACCCAGGACACAGGGGGTGGTAGCGAATGGGCCCCTAGTCACTGTAGATGTCCACTAACATCACATGTAATGGAATAACGACTTTGAGCAGAGGGTCTCAGATCTCAGTGAGGAGAGAGAGAGAGCATAGAGAGATAATTAGAGAGAGGGAGTGGTGAGAGCGAGGGAGTGGTGAGAGAGAGAGAGAGGGAAAGCTCAATAAGGGCAGAGAGACGGGCTAGAGGTTAATGTTTCCATCAGACTCAATCACTGATAAGGTTGGTTTAACAGACCCTGTAATACGATTGGCTCTCGTAATGGACCTTCTAATACGATTGGCTTTCGTAACAGACCCTGTAATATGATTGGCTCTTGTAACTGACTTTTGTGAAAACAGCGTGTTATCATCTGGAAGAGAAATCAGCTCAGTGATTTATGGGAAAACTGATAGAGAGAGACATCATGTTTCAAGTCTTCTCTCCCCATGCTGTTTTTCATTCATTTAGGCAATACATTGTATTTTTGGTCAAATAATCAATACACACAAGGCAAATTAATCTACAGAATGCTGTTTTAGACAGCTGTACCCAACATGTTGCTATCATTTACCAAAACAAATAGGTGTGGCCTAATCATGAGGTCAGAGGTCAGTGTGACTCTGGACGATTGACATCTGTGTGTGTCCAATCAGACCCTGCAGGTGCTGGTGCACGGGGAGGGGCCAGACGTGACGCCGGTGAAGGTGCTGAACTGTGACACCATCTCTCAGGTGAAGGAGAAGATAATTGAACAGGTGTTCCGCAACCTGCCCTACACACAGAGACCGAAGGTGGACAGTGTTGCTCTGGGTGAGAATGCACACATGCGCACACACACGGTTCTACCATTGTTATCCAATGCAGAGTTGGGGAACAACCGGAAGTTTCATGTTTTTGCATGTATGTTAGTCTACATACCTTTAAGTAATATTATAATGCTAAGGTGCACTTCCCACCCGTCCACAGAGTGGCGCCCCGGCTCTACAGGGCAGATCCTGTCAGACATGGACTTGACGTCACAGAAGGAGGGCAGGTGGAAGAGACTCAACACACTGGCACATTACAACGTGAGTGGCTGTCCGAGGACCTCAGCCTTATAGTAGTGTTCTCTCTGAATAGCTTCTCAACATATGTATAGTTCATGTGAATATCTATCAGGGCTGGCTGTCTTTATTCATTAATGTTGAATTGTTCCTGGACTTCAGATGTTCCATTGAAATGTTGGGTTTTGCAATCCACAGTTTAGTGAAACTCCAACTATATATGGTTCTTTTGTTCTTTTGGTACGTTTGCCCACTGACAAAGACATGATCAGTCTATAATTTTAATTGTAGGTTTATTTGAACAGTGAGAGACAGAATAACAACAAAAAAATCCAGAAAAACGCATGTCAGAAATGTTATAAATTGATTTGCATTTTAATGAGGGAAATAAGTATTTGACCCCTCTGCAAAACCCTTGTTGGCAATCACAGAAGTCAGACGTTTCTTGTAGTTGGCCACCAGGTTTGCACACATCTCAGGAGGGATTTTGTTCCACTCCTCTTTGCAGATCTTCTCCAAGTCATTAAGGTTTTGAGGCTGACGTTTGGCAACTCGAGCCTTCAGCTCCCTCCACAGATTTTCTATGGGATTAAGGTCAGGAGACTGGCTAGGCCACACCAGGACCTTAATGTGCTTCTTCTTGAGCCACTCCTTTGTTGCCTTGGCCGTGTGTTTTGGGTCATTGTCATGCTGGAATACCCATCCACGACCCATTTTCAATGCCTGACTGAGGGAAGGAGGTTCTCACCCAAGATTTGACGGTACATGGCCCCGTCCATCGTCCCTTTGATGCGGTGAAGTTCTCCTGTCCCCTTATCAGAAAAACACCCCCAAAGCATAATGTTTCCACCTCCATGTTTGACGGTGGGGATGGTGTTCTTGGGGTCGGTGTTCTTGGGGTCATAGGCAGCATTCCTCCTCCTCCAAACACGGCGAGTTGAGTTGATGCCAAAGAGCTCGATTTTGGTCTCATCTGACCACAACACTTTCACCCAGTTCTCCTCTGAATCATTCAGATGTTCATTGGCAAACTTCAGACGGCCCTGTATATGTGCTTTCTTGAGAAGGGGGACCTTGCGGGCGCTGCAGGATTTCAGTCCTTCACAGTGTAGTGTGTTACCAATTGTTTTCTTGGTGACAGCTGCCTTGAGATCATTGACAAGATCCTCCCATGTAGTTCTGGGCTGATTCCTCACCGTTCTCATGATCATTGCAACTCCACGAGGTGAGATCTTGCAAGGAGCCCCAGGCCGAGGGAGATTGACAGTTCTTTTGTATTTCTTCCATTTGCAACAAATCGCACCAACTGTTGTCACCTTCTCACCAAGCTGCTTGGCGATGGTCTTGTAGCCCATTCTAGCCTTGTGTAGGTCTACAATCTTGTCCCTAACATCCTTGGAGAGCTCTTTGGTCTTGGCCATGGTGGAGAGTTTGGAATCTGATTGATTGATTGCTTCTGTGGACAGGTGTCTTTTATACAGGTAACAAGCTGAGATTAGGAGCACTCCCTTTAAGAGTGTGCTCCTAATCTCAGCTCGTTACCTGTATAAAAGACACCTGGGAGCCAGAAATCTTTCTGATTGAGAGGGGGTCAAATACTAATTTCCCGCATCAATTTATAACATTTTTGAAATGCGTTCTTCTGCATTTATTTGTTGTTATTCTGTCTCTCACTGTTCAAATAAACCTACCATTAAAATTATAGACTGATCATTTCTTTGTCAGTGGGCAAACATACAAAATCAGCAGGGGATCAAATACTTTTTTCCCCTCACTGTATATATGGTTCTCTACTGTGTTAACTATATATGGTACTGTACTGTGTTAACTATATATGGTACTGTACTGTGTTAACTATATATGGTACTGTACTGTGTTAACTATATATGGTACTGTACTGTGTTAACTATATATGGTACTGTACTGTGTTAACTATATATGGTACTGTACTGTGTTAACTATATATGGTACTGTACTGTGTTAACTATATATGGTACTGTACTGTGTTAACTATATATGGTACTGTACTGTGTTAACTATATATGGTACTGGACTGTGTTAACTATATATGGTACTGTACTGTGTTAACTATATATGGTACTGTACTGTGTTAACTATATATGGTACTGGACTGTGTTAACTATATATGGTACTGTACTGTGTTAACTATATATGGTACTGTACTGTGTTTACTATATATGGTACTGTACTGTGTTAACTATATATGGTACTGTACTGTGTTAACTATATATGGTACTGTACTGTGTTAACTATATATGGTACTGTACTGTGTTAACTATATATGGTTCTGTACTGTGTTAACTATATATGGTTCTGTACTGTGTTAACTATATATGGTTCTGTACTGTGTTAACTATATATGGTTCTGTACTGTGTTAACTATATATGGTTCTCTACTGTGTTAACTATACATGGTACTGGACTGTGTTAACTATATATGGTATAGTACTGTGTTTACTATACATGGTACTGTACTGGTGGTCCTCTGTAGCTCAGCTGGTAGAGCACGGCGCTTGTAACGCCAAGGTAGTGGGTTCGATCCCCGGGACCACCCATACACAAAAAAATGTATGCACGCATGACTGTAAGTCGCTTTGGATAAAAGCGTCTGCTAAATGGCATATTATTATTATTATTATTATTATTATTATTATTATTACTGTTTACTAGATATGGTACTGTACTGTGTTTACTATACAGTGGGGAGAACAAGTATTTGATACACTGCCGATTTTGCAGGTTTTCCTACTTACAAAGCATGTAGAGGTCTGTAATTTTTATCATAGGTACACTTCAACTGTGAGAGACGGAATCTAAAACAAAAATCCAGAAAATCACATTGTATGATTTTTAAGTAATTCATTTGCATTTTATTGCATGACATACGTATTTGATACATCAGAAAAGCAGAACTTAATATTTGGTACAGAAACCTTTGTTTGCAATTACAGAGATCATACGTTTCCTGTAGGTCTTGACCAGGTTTGCACACACTGCAGCAGGGATTTTGGCCCACTCCTCCATACAGACCTTCTCCAGATCCTTCAGGTTTCGGGGCTGTCGCTGGGCAATACGGACTTTCAGCTCCCTCCAAAGATTTTCTATTGGGTTCAGGTCTGGAGACTGGCTAGGCCACTCCAGGACCTTGAGATGCTTCTTACGGAGCCACTCCTTAGTTGCCCTGGCTGTGTGTTTCGGGTCGTTGTCATGCTGGAAGACCCAGCCATGACCCATCTTCAATGCTCTTACTGAGGGAAGGAGGTTGTTGGACAAGATCTCGCGATACATGGCCCCATCCATCCTCCCTTCAATACGGTGCAGTCGTCCTGTCCCCTTAGCAGAAAAGCATCCCCAAAGAATGATGTTTCCACCTCCATGGGATGGTGCTCTTGGGGTTGTACTCATCCTTCTTCTTCCTCCAAACACGGCGAGTGGAGTTTAGACCAAAAAGCTCTATTTTTGTCTCATCAGACCACATGACCTTCTCCCATTCCTCCTCTGGATCATCCAGATGGTCATTGGCAAACTTTAGACGGGCCTGGACATGCGCTGGCTTGAGCAGGGGGACCTTGCCTGCGCTGCAGGATTTTAATCCATGACGGCGTAGTGTGTTACTAATGGTTTTCTTTGAGACTGTGGTCCCAGCTCTCTTCAGGTCATTGACCAGGTCCTGCCGTGTAGTTCTGGGCTGATCCCTCACCTTCCTCATGACCATTGATGCCCCATGAGGTGCGATCTTGCATGGAGCCCCAGACCGAGGGTGATTGACCGTCATCTTGAACTTCTTCCATTTTCTAATAATTGCGCAAACAGTTGTTGCCTTCTCACCAAGCTGCTTGCCTATTGTCCTGTAGCACATCCCAGCCTTGTGCAGGTCTACAATTTTATCCCTGATGTCCTTACACAGCTCTCTGGTCTTGGCCATTGTGGAGAGGTTGGAGTCTGTTTGATTGAGTGTGTGGACAGGTGTTTTTTTATACAGGTAACGAGTTCAAACAGGTGCAGTTAATACAGGTAATGAGTGGAGAACAGGAGGGCTTCTTAAAGAAAAACTAACAGGTCTGTGAGAGCTGGAATTCTTACTGGTTGGTAGGTGATCAAATACTTGTTCTCCCCACTGTATGGTACTGGACTGTGTTAACTAGATAAGGTACTGGACTGTGTGTTTCAGGTGAGAGACAATGCCACGCTGGTGCTGTCCAGAGTGCTTCACACCCATCGCCAGTTCCACCAGAACCAGGACAGCCACGAAGAAAGTGAGTTATCCCGAAGCACAGATCTAGGATCGGCCTACCTGTCCCCCAATCCTAACCTTAATCTATCAGGGTGGGGAATGCACTACTGACCTGAGATCAGCATCTAGGAAAAACGTCTCAACCTTTGGTCATGTTCATTATGGCCAAACATTTTGCAAGGGGAAACGAAAAAGAATTTAGGGAGTCCCACCCTGTTTGAGTCTTATCTTCTATCTGATGCCTACTGAACATGTCCCTGGTGTCTCACCCTGTGTTGTGTTGTGTGGTCTGGCGTCCCCTGTAGAAAACGCCCTGTTGGAAGATGACAAGGTGTTCCACCTGGTGCGGCCAGCAGACGAGCTGGATGAGGTCAAATCTAAGAGAGGAAGTTTGAAGGCTAAGGCTACGACTAAAGCCATCGCTGAGATCTACCTGACACGACTGCTCTCTGTCAAGGTTAGTCAGTCTGATAACTACACTACATACAGCTGTTATAGCACTCCGTATAGAAGTTATAGCGCTATGTCTAGCAATTATAGCACTAGTAGGAACAGTTACAGCACTACGTATAGCAGTTATAGCACTACTAAGAACAGTTACAGCACTACATATAGCAGTTATAGCACTACTAAGAACAGTTACAGCACTACATATAGCAGTTATAGCACTACTAAGAACAGTTACAGCACTACATATAGCAGTTATAGCACTACTAAGAACAGTTACAGCACTACATATAGAAATTATAGCACTACTAAGAACAGTTATGGTACTAGTAGGAACAGTTATAGCACCACATATAGCAGTTATAGCACTACTAAGAACAGTTACAGCACTACATATAGCAGTTATAGCACTACATATAGCAGTTATAGCACTACTAAGAACAGTTATAGCACTACATATAGCAGTTATAGCGCTACGTATAGCAGTTATAGCACTACGTATAGCAGTTATAGCACTACGTATAGCAGTTATAGCACTACATATAGCAGTTATAGCACTACCAATAGCAGTTATAGCACTACGTATTGCAGTTATAGCACAACGTATAGCAGTTATAGCACTACGTATTGCAGTTATAGCATTATGTTTAGCAGTTATAGTACTAGTTATAATAGGCTTATAACACCTTTAGCACAAGTGCAGAATTACTCATTCATTACTCATTTGACCCGGAAAATATAAAACTTAGAATATGTAGCGCTGATTGTGTGGGTGGACAGGAGATGCACTCATTGTGTGGGTGGACAGGAGATGCACTCATTGTGTGGGTGGACAGGAGATGCACTCATTGTGTGGGTGGACAGGAGATGCACTCATTGTGTGGGTGGACAGGAGATGCACTCATTGTGTGGGTGGACAGGAGATGCACTCATTGTGTGGGTGGACAGGAGATGCACTCATTGTGTGGGTGGACAGGAGATACACTGGAAGTTGTGTGGGTGTAAGTGTGTGTTGTGGTACTTAATGTGAGCTGATGTTTTATGCGTCTGTCAGATACTATCTACTGACTACCTAATATGATATGTGGTTGTCCCACCTAGCTCTCTTAAGATGAATGCAATAACTGGAAGTCTCTCTGGATATGTCCTAGTGTGAGTGTCCTAATATGTGTGTGTGTCCTGTGTGTGTTGCAGGGTACTCTGCAGCAGTTTGTGGATGATTTCTTCCGCAGTGTGTTGTGTTCTGGAGCGGTGGTTCCTCCTGCTGTTAAATACTTCTTTGACTTCCTGGATGAGCAGGCTCTGAAACACGACAACGTTGAGGAGGAGACTGTCCATATCTGGAAGACCAACAGGTACACACACATAGACACAAACACACACACACACACAGATATGCACACTGTATACACATACGTATAAACACAATAGTTCAGTACCTCCAACCTTCTTCTACACTTGACTGTTCTTACCATGTTGTAGTCCTAGGGTCTGACTCCTTTTTACCATGTTGTAGTCCTAGGGTCTGACTCCTTTTTACCATGTTGTAGTCCTAGGGTCTGACTGCTTCTTACCATGTTGTAGTCCTAGGGTCTGACTGCTTCTTACCATGTTGTAGTCCTAGGGTCTGACTGCTTCTTACCATGTTGTAGTCCTAGGGTCTGACTGTCCTACCTTCCCTGGAAGTTATCAGAGTGAATTATTTAACTCCTGTTGATGGGAACTATTAAATATAGATACTGCTTGTGATGTATATTTGATTGACAGGTGGGAATGAGTGTCAGAGTAAGAGCTGTAGTCAGGATGAGGAGCTGAAAGACTGAATTCATTAGACTCTAGAGACATCTCTCTCACTATCTATCTTCTCCTCTTTCACTCACTCCCTCTCTTTCTTCCCCTGTTTCTCTTCTCTCCATTCTCAGTCCCTTCCTCTTTATCTAACCCTCTGTCTCTCTCTCTCTCTCTCTCTCTCTCTCTCTCTCTCTCTATCTCGCTCTCCCTCTCTCTATCTCTCCCACCCCTCTCCTACATATCAGCAAGAGGAGATATCAGCAAGCCAATTAAATGAGGGCTTCCAGTGAATGTGTTATGTGATGCAGCTAACAAAGCTGGATAATTATACCCCGCTATCCTTGGATAATGTTCCCCAGGCCTTATCTCCAGTAAAGAATAGGTATTTAGGGGTTAGAGCTGTTGTGAAGCTGAGCTGGCTAGAGGGGAGAGAGGGAGAGAGAGGAAAGAGAGAGCGAGCGAGCATCCAGCGAACAAATATAAATTCTTAAAGAGGCTTTAGCTCGGTGTACGCCGAGGTGACCTGGAGGAGAAGACACACACACACACACACACACACACACACGCGCACACGCACACGCACACAGACACAGACAGACCGCAGACTCATTAGGAATTCACTCGACCAAGGCTGATTCAGAGGTAGATGGAGATCTGATGACCCCTGTAGGCTCCTCCAGTCGGCATTCTAATAACACAGAACTCAAGTCCTTCTCAAAGGAGTAGAATCTCACCACTTGAATAGGATTTCTATATGGGCTGAGGCTAGAGGACTCTGGCAGGTGGTGGGATTATTAGGCTTTATTCAGCCTTACTCACACTTGTTTAGTTGTGGTTTCCTGTGTTGAGTTAATATGTCTGGGTTTGAGTGACTCAGCTGGTCTGTGAGGGAGAACGAAAAGGGATCTGTTATCTTGTTAAATTAGATGGGAAGGAGTTGGGCTTTAGTTTGGACAGCCTGCAACTGTTTCACCTTGCTCTTATGCTGGGTTAAGCTGTGCTGCTCTGTGCGGTTGTGTGTGTGTGTGTGTGTGTGTGTGTGTGTTATACTAATGTGTGTGTTCTCCTTCCCCAGCCTGCCCTTGCGTTTCTGGGTGAACATCCTGAAGAACCCTCACTTCATCTTTGACGTGCACGTGACGGAGGTGGTGGACGCCTCGCTGTCCGTCATCGCTCAGACCTTCATGGACGCCTGCACCAAGACGGAACACAAACTGAGCCGGGAATCTCCCAGCAACAAGCTGCTCTATGCAAAGGAGATCTCCACCTATAAGAAGATGGTGGACGAGTGAGTTCTCTCATATTCATCCCAGAACATATGATGATGAGGATTGGATTGACTGCCAATCTAATGAGCCGATACTGCAGTACTCTTGACCAATATAGAGAATAGGTTGCAGTCCGAACACACCAGATGTAGTATTATCTCTTCTAGTGCATCATAAACAACACAGGGGATAGGTTGGTAGGACCTGTCAGCCAATCAGACATCTCATCTCGCTCTCCTTCTGTCTCTCCTCAGTTACTACAAGGGAATCAAGCAGATGGTCCCAGTCAGTGACCAGGACATGAACACACACCTGGCTGAGGTGTCCAGGGTACGTACCTGTGTGTTCACGTGTGACCTCACATCTGTTTGTGGTTGTGTGTGGGCAGTCTTCTATTGCATCATCAGAATACACCAATAAGATTCATCCTTCCTCCTTTGTCCTCTCCAGGAACACACAGACAAGCTGAATACCCAGGCGGCCTTGCACCAGCTCTACCAGTATGCCAGCAAATACTATGACGGGGTAAAAACCTTACTACTCACTTGTTTGGTGGTTTGAAGGCCCTATCCACTTGGTTAAGAACCTTAGGACTCACTTCCTTGTTTGGTGGTTTGAAGGCCCTATCCACTTGGTTAAGAACCTTAGGACTCACTTCCTTGTTTGGTGGTTTGAAGGCCCTATCCACGTGGTTAACTACCTCTGCATTGTCCCTACATCCTGTAGGAAATTAGACAAATGAATGGCACTTGCTGTCGCAGAAAATCTGTTTACTACTCTGTCTCTTCTGTGTCCTCTCTCGTTTCCCCTCCCTCCCTCCCTCCAGATCATCCAGTCTTTAGATGAGGACCCAGCCGCCCAGAGTAAACAGCTGACCCTGCGGCTGCAGCAGATAGCCGCCGCCCTCGAGAACAAGGTCACTGACCTTTAACCTCTGACCCCCAGAGAGGTGGGGCCAGAGATAAGGGGAGGAGCTATGGGACCACTGTAGACCAAGATGAGGGGGACCGGAGACTGAGGCAGGACTCGTTAACTTCAGACTATTACAGTACCAACCACGAAGAGTTACACACATCAATCTTCCTCCTAGAGACATGATGTGGGAAACTATGGCGTTTGGGGAAAATACTTGTGAAGGAGCAGAACTACAGGGCCAAACTTGGACAGGATGATCCCTAATCACTCCATCTCCCTCTCTCTCTCTGACTCTATGGATCCTATAGACTCTGAATGAGCAAGGGCCTACAGTATAGTCCCTGAGTGAGCTAGCAGACTGTAAACCCCGACAGAGGATATACGGTACACCACCACTGACCAACCATAGCAACTATACCTGTCAGCCTCATGACATAAAACCTGGTGTTGATGAATTACAGCTTGTACAGATAATCAGATGTTTAATGTGCTCCAGAGTTAAGAGAGTAGTATTGTATGTACATATATTTTTATGGCGCAGGCTTTATGCAAAATACGCTTTACATACCCAGATGAAATTATTTTTTAAACGGATGGATGGGCACAACTAAGTTTGTTAATTTGTGTTTTTAAAACGTTTCTAGAAGCGAAGAAACAGGGTGTTCCATGATGTCATATCCTGTGTTTAATCGATTGGTTGCTTACTGTGTAATCTGCGTTGCCATTGGCTAGTTATGACTGGTTAATGATGTTGTTATTCTAAAAATGGCCGAACGTTGTTTTTGCCGTGATTTTTATTTGTCATTGATATCTTTTTTTAGTTTGGTTCTCCTGTGTAGTGCAGTATGTAGGGGAATAGGGTGCAACAGCCTGAACCACTTCATATGAATGACTGTGTCACTATTCAGGGTCAGCTCTCCCCTAAACAGTAGTAAAACACACCAACAAGACCAGTACTAAAAGATGAAGCACATTAATACTGTACCATTTGATATCAACGTCTCACTGAAACTAGCTGACGGACCAAGTTAGAGCTCTCTCACACACTAGCCTTTGGTTTGACTAAGTGCCAATCGACAGTAGAGCTGAAGTGAACATCTTCTCATTTTTACTCAAGCAACACATCATTTGCCTTAATTTTTCCATCTTGGGTCCAGAAACGGTGCATATGTGGATAGATGAATCAGTGCTTGTTAATCTGAAATGTAACCACTTTAGCTCGATGCTAATAATACAAAATGTTTGCTGTTATGTGCTATGCCATAATTGTTTTTTTGTATAATTTTTTTAACTGTTTATTTCAAAATGGCTCTTATTGTTTGTGTGTGAAACAAGAGACTAGATATTGAAGAGAGAAATGCTAAAATGATCATTACATATGTATATAATTGAATGGTACTTTTATAAATCATTGAACTGTGAACCACCATGACTCGTGGAGGTTGTCAACTCGGTACAGGTACTGCCTTTTACTATTGAGCAATTCTTCTGAAACCATTTGAATGGATTTCAAACGTCATCCTTAAATAATTTGCCAAATAGTTTTCCCCATTTGCTTTATTTGCTATGCAAACTGCCGAATCATTTTCAATCACTCCTCAAATATATTTGAATACTAAACCCATGTGTTGTCATCCTGAAGCTATACGGAGGTAGATGAATAGAATTTGTCTATGGCGCATGATGTGATGCTGCATATTCCCTCAATCTCCCATACAGTGTGCATATCCTCACACATTGACCTGGTGATGTATTTAAGGGTGCGTGCCAAATGGGGTCCCAAAAAAGTGCACTATCAAGGCAATAGTGCCATTTGGGATGCAACCTAAGTGTGTCGGAGTTCATCTGAGCATTGTTAGGTTGTTCCTTACTGCGTTCACCACCTAGGGTCAAATGGGGACACTTGTGAAACTCTATCATAAATATTAATTCATCTTTTAAATTGAAATTCGAGCTCTTTCCTCAAGTACAGGATTCGTCTCAGTTCATCTGAGGATGCTGGTTTCTCCATGCTTGCCACCTATATGGGCGAATGAGGACCAATCCTAATATGGGATATGACTAAGCACCTAATGCAGACACCTAACTCTGTCATTAATATTAATACGACTTGAGAGGAAAATGACTCTTTCCTCAAGTTGTGATTCGTCTCAACCCCTCTGTTACCATAGCAGGTGGCTAAGGCCTGATTGAGGATGCGTCCCAAATGGCACCCGATTCCCTATAGGGCCCTGGTAAAAAAGTAGTGCACTATATAGTGAATAGGGTGCCATTTGGGACTCAACCTCAGTGTTCCTGCCCAGGGGGGTAGATGGCATCAAAAGACTGTCTAGTGTTGGTGTGGCGTGGCTGCCTGTCACATACCCAGTCTCTGCCCACTCTAGACGACCCACACCAGCCAGACAGACGGACACAGCAGGGGAACTCCTTTGATCTCTAATTATAACCAGACTGCACAAATCATCACTGACTTGACTAATTTATGCATTTTTCATTTTCTCTTTGTCACTTTCTCTCTCTTGTTCTCTGGTTCTTTCTCACTACTCTCTCTCTGTCTCTGTCTCTTTGTCGCTCTGTGTCTCTGTCTTTCTCTGCTTATTTTTGCCTTTTCTATTTATCCAGGAAGTGCCTTAATGATTAGAGAAGTGATAATAATAATAAAGGTAGTGATGATGGGAGGAGAAAATAGGGAAAGCCTAATTCTCTTTATTATCAGAGAATTAGGCTTTCCCCCAAATGGTACCCTATTCCCTATGTTCCCTACATTGGTCAATGGTAGGGCACAATGTAGGGAACAGGGTGTGGGCCCTGGTCAATGGTAGGGCACAATGTAGGGAACAGGGTGTGGGCCCTGGTCAAGGGTAGGGCACAATGTAGGGAACAGGGTGCCATTTGGAACATAGCCTAATTGTAAAAACCATGACACTGTCAGCACTGTAATGGGTAAGTGATCTGTGTGCCAGTGAGTGTTGACTGACTGAATACAGCGGACCAGGGTTTTTTCCCCCTACATCCTATCGATGTGTTTTGGACTACAGATGAAAGCTTTGTTGGGCTGCAGACAGGGCTGTAGCAACGACTGATTAATCAATTCCAGTGAGGAAAAACGCAATACTCTCCACTTCTTAGATGGTTCAGAAAGGAAAGGTTGGTGGAGGGCTTTATGACGCCACCCACACCCAACTGAGAGTTTTGTAGTCAGAGAATGTTTATCAAGACTAATTTTATTCAAGAGATCAGCTAGTGTGTGTGTGTGTGTGTGTGTGTGTGTGCCTGTCCTTCCATGTGTAGTTCCGAGCAATGTTTGTCGCCATGCAGCTGAGCAGTTGTGTGTGAACTCTTCTGACTGAGACAGATCTGTGTGATTCCCCCTCTGTCTGTTAAGCCTGTTGGTGTTCCTGACTGTGGCCTGGACTGGGTTGGCATGAAGGGTGGCGAGAAGATGTCCGCCTGCACACGTTAGTGAATCTGCTGCCTGGCTGTGTGGAGAAGAAGTCAATCTGCTGCCTGGCTGGCTGGCTATATGGAGGAGAAGTTAATCTGCTGGCTGGCTGTGTGGAGAAGTCGTCAATCTGCTGCCTGCCTGGCTGGCTGGCTGGCTGTGTAGAGGAGAAGTTAATCTGCTGCCTGCCTGGCTGGCTGGCTGTGTGGAGGAGAAGTTAATCTGCTGCCTGCCTAGCAGAGGAGAAGTGGGAAACACATCTGGAGACTGTCAGCCACATACTCCCCCTTCTCAGCCCTGTCCAGGTCTGGTCTGGGGCTCCTCTCCTCTGCAATCTCAGCCATGACTAACTGAACTCTGGCCAACACTGGTCCAACAGCCAGGCCAGGCGTTCCATCCCTCTAAATCTTTTAAACCCCTAACACCACATACAGAACCCTTTGTTTTGTATGCCAGTCTGTTCAGAAGACATTGTAGTGAATGTATGCCCGTCTGTTCTGCAGATGTCCGTCTGTGTATATTTGAGTGTAAACAGTGATATTCTATTGAGAGAACCTCCAAGCAGTTCGCGCAAGAGCTCTGTAAAGACATTCTCATTAGCCCAAAGCACTAACGGCTCTGCTAAAATAAAATGTAAAATGATGAAAGCGTTTGGGTTCTTGTCTCGCTCCTTAACAAGCCTCTCGTAGCAGAGGAGGGCGTATCAAAGTGCATGCCAAATCACTCGCACACACACTGCATCAATGCTACTGTACAGTATATATGAGTGCACTATAGCAGGGTTTCCCAAACTCGGTCCTGCCAGAGAGGGGTGGACACTGATCTGATGGGAGATAGCCAGAGAGGGGTGGACACTAATGGGAGATAGCAAGGGAAGAGGATGACTATTGGAGGATGTCATGCGACATCAACATCTCGTCACAACAGCTCTCCATCTTTCATAATCGCACCCTAATCCCTATGTAGTGCACTACTTTTGTGCACTATATAGGGAATAGGGTGCCATTTGGGACGGAACCACTGTCATTCTCCTGCTAACTGATTTATTTCACTGCCAAACCACACTAGTATACCACTTAGAATGAAGCAATGTATTGGCCATGCATTCTACGTGCAATGCTAGTGTGGATATTGGAACATAGTACTTGTCTCCTAAATGGGAGCCGTATGGGAGTCCTACTACAGTGGGGAGAACAAGTATTTGATACACTGACAATTTTGCAGGTTTTCCTACTTACAAAGCATGTAGAGGTCTGTCATTTTTATCATAGGTACACTTCAACTCTGAGAGACAGAATCTAAAACAAAAATCAAGAAAATCACATTGTATGATTTTTAAGTAATTAATTTGCATTTTATTGCATGACATAAGTATTTGATCACCTACCAACCAGTAAGAATTCCGGCTCTCACAGACCTGTTAGTTTTTCTTTAAGAAACCCTCCTGTTCTCCACTCATTACCTGTATAAAAGACACCTGTCCACACACTCAATCAAACAGACTCCAACCTCTCCACAATGGCCAAGACCAGAGAGCTGTGTAAGGACATCAGGGATAAAATTGTAGACCTGCTCAAGGCTGGGATGGGCTACAGGACAATAGGCAAGCAGCTTGGTGAGAAGGCAACAACTGTTGGCGCAATTATTAGAAAATGGAAGAAGTTCAAGATGACGGTCAATCACCCTCGGTCTGGGGCTCCATGCAAGATCTCACCTCGTGGGGCATCAATGATCATGAGGAAGGTGAGGGATCCACCCAGAACTACACTGCAGGACCTGGACAATGACCTGAAGAGAGCTGGGACCACAGTCTCAAAGAAAACCATTAGTAACACACTACGCCGTCATGGATTAAAATCCTGCAGCGCACACAAGGTCCCCCTGCTCAAGCCAGCACATGTCCAGGCACGTCTGAAGTTTGCCAATCACCATCTGGATGATCCAGAGGAGGAATGGGAGAAGGTCATGTGGTCTGATGAGATACAAATAGAGCTTTTTGGTCTAAACTCCACTCGCCGTGTTTGGAGGAAGAAGAAGGATGAGTACAACCCCAAGAACACCATCCCAACCGTGAAGCATGGAGGTGGAAACATCATTCTTTGGGGATGCTTTTCTGCAAAGGGGACAGGACGACTGCACCGTATTGAGGGGAGGATGGATGGGGCCATGTATCGCGAGATCTTAGCCAACAACCTCCTTCCCTCAGTAAGAGCATTGAAGATGGGTCGTGGCTGGGTCTTCCAGCATGACAATGACCCGAAACACACAGCCAGGGCAACTAAGGAGTGGCTCCGTAAGAAGCATCTCAAGGTCCTGGAGTGGCCTAGCCAGTCTCCAGACCTGAACCCAATAGAAAATCTTTGGAGGGAGCTGAAAGTCCGTATTGCCCAGCGACAGCCCCAAAACCTGAAGGATCTGGAGAAGGTCTGTATGGAGGGTGGGCCAAAATCCCTGCTGCAGTGTGTGCAAACCTGGTCAAGACCTACAGGAAACGTATGATCTCTGTAATTGCAAACAAAGGTTTCTGTACCAAATATTAAGTTCTGCTTTTCTGATGTATCAAATACTTATGTCATACAATAAAATGCAAATTAATTACTTAAAAATCATACAATGTGATTTTCTGGATTTGTGTTTTAGATTCCGTCTCTCACAGTTGAAGTGTACCTATGATAAAAATTACAGACCTCTACATGCTTTGTAAGTAGGAAAACCTGCAAAATCGGCAGTGTATCAAATACTTGTTCTCCCCACTGTATGTGAGCCTGAGTAATCACAGTTGGTAGGGTATATCTGAATTTCAAATGCCAATGACTTCCCCTCGTCAGCCCACTGATTACGCAAGAGAGGGAGGGCAGCATCTCTGAAGTAGTTAAGTGGTTAAATCAGACCAACCCACATGAGAAATGTATTTTCAGTGTCTTCAGATGTGGCTTGGCTTCATTAAGTGTGTGTGGGACACCTGGAGACAGGTGGACAGGACAAGCCATAAGACTGCTAAGTAGCTAATCGAACGGCTACCCACTGCTGCTACTGTCTTATCAATCCTGTTGCCTAGTCGCTTTACCCCTACTATATGTACATACTGTAGCCACCTCAATTACCTGGTACCCCTGCACATGGACTCGGTACTGGTACTTCCTGTACCAGTACATAGCCATGTCATTTTTACTCGTTGTTGTTGTCATTCGTTATTCACTGTGTATTTATTCCTCATGTCGCTATTTCTATTATAACGTTGTTCTATTAAACTGCATTGTTGAAAAAGGACCCGTAAATAAGTATCTCACTGTTAGTCTACACCTGTTGTTTTATGAAACGTGACAAATAAAATTTGATTTGATTTTCGATGAGGTGTTTACGTCATGTGGTCAAGAGGACATTGAGGTGGTTGTATGTGGGTCTCTCTCCCTCTCTCTCAGTAGGGCTGGTGTGGGTGTAACTGTAGTTGCTTGACAAAGCTGCCCTCAGATGGTCAAAAGTAGAATAACAACTCCACCAACAATCACTGCTTCCATGGACAGACAGACTCCAAGTCCATTTTCCATTATCAAGTTGAAGTGTTTTCTTCCCAGGTGTAATGCAAGGCATTATCTCTGGGATATGAGGTAAAAAGGGGCCTGGCCAATTTAAATGTGTTTAAAATAGTACAAGGGGTTTGTTAGGTGTTAAGCCTGTGTTAAAAGATCATTCAAATGATTAAAAGACAAAAAAGTGATTGTCATTGTGTTGAATTGTGTTTGGGAAATAAAGATAGACATGGTTTTAAAAAGGTAGTGGTAATATTTCATTAAGTACAGAAATGTGTAGGCGGTTTAACTTACCCTGTCCTCTGGCTCAATTTACCCAATACAAGCTATGTTTCAAAACTGTAATGTTTACATGGATTCTGATTATTTCCAGGGATACGCAACATCCTGAAATATATATAGATACCTTTGTTAGAAAGAATACTATATTTCCCTTGACGGAGTGATGCTGTATGTATAAAAGGCTCAACTTACCCAGCTCTCCCCTACAATTAGTGCATTCGTCTTAAAGGGGAAACCTGTGGTAGCTAAATACATTCTTGACATGGCTCTGTCTATGAATTTGAGAGTGGTTACATTACTCCAGCCCTATCCCTCAGATCTTTAGCGAAACAGTGGCGGAGAATTCACTTTGATATTGTTTCACCTGCTGATTGCCGCTTTAAGATTGGTAGGTAAGACAACCACATATCAAAGTCGTATTAAGTGTGACTGCGGGGGCGGCGTAGGGTTTATTTAAGATATTCTTTGAGGAGGTAGGGTTTTGGAAGATGGGCAGGGACTCCGCTGACGTTAGGGGAACCTTGTTCCACCATTGGGGTGCCAGGACAGAGAAGAGCTTGGACTGGACTGTGCGGGAGCTGACCCCTGTAGGGGTGGGAGGTCAAAGTTTCCAGAGATGGCAGAATGGAGTGCTCGGATTGGGGTGTAGGGTTTGAGCATAGCCTGAAGGTAGGGAGGGGCAGTTTCCCAGGGTCTTAAAGTGGATGCGAGCTTCGACTGGAAGCAGTCCCAACCAGGGGCGTCATGCACCCCAAAAATCTGAATGGGCACAAAGTACGTGAGGATAGCTGGGGGGTGGTCCATAGGAGGGATAGGCCCCCCGTTATAAATTAGAGAATTTTGCATTTTTCAAACACCTGAAACTCAAACACTTTTTCCTGCAATCTAGAGCCACAACCATTATGCTTAATTCTATGTAGAAATAATACATATCTAAGCATTCCTCTTGAGCTGTCTGTATCCTCCTGACTGGTGGTTATTCTTTTAAAGAAACTAAATATGCTTCTTTGCGTCTGCTAAAATCTGGGTAAAAGGTTGAAAGGAATGTGAGTCTTATTCAGTACATTTAGTTGTTGCTTGCTTTTCTAAAGTCTACCAACCTTGCCAGCAGGCATGCCAGCTAAGATGGTTAGACAAGCTAGCTAGTCTAACCTAATTGATAGCCTGAAATGGCTTCTTGGTAGTTATGAGGTTGGGAGATTGGTTCCTATCTGGGCTAGCTAAAGACAACGTCATAAAATTGCTAAGTGGCTAATATTATTACAGAGGGGGACGTGCCCTGTGCACCGTATGGGCATGACGCCTTTGGTCCCAACTCCAACTCAACCCCTAGCCTCTACCCAAGGGATATTCAAATCTTCCCCTATGAGCTCCGGACTACTGCTGGTTTTCTATTCTACCTGATCATTACACCCACCTGGTTTCCCAGGTTTAAATCAGTCCCTGATTAGAGGGGAATAATGGAAAAAAAGCAGTGGAACTGGCTTCGAGGTCCAGATTTGAATTTGAGCTGATTGAAAATTGGGTGCATGTCTCTGTTTCTGTCCATGCTTGGAGTATGCTACACAATTTTACTGCAAAGAATGACTCATTCCTCCAAGTCGTCCAGGAATTAGCCTTATTTGGGAGGGAAACTATAGAGTTCCGTTCGGTTATGTTCTACTGCTAGTCTTGATCTTTGTAGAAAATGTGGAAAACAACAGTGTTATTGTCTGAAAGTATGGAGTTCCGGTCCGTTAAATATATATGCCATTATAAGAACTGAGGCAAATAGCTCCAAATGGTGCCATCATGGTTGCTCCAGTGCCAGTGGAATGTCTTCATACTGGTCAGATTAAGTACTAAAGCATAGATGACAGGGTACTGTGAAAGCGCACACACACAGGATGTCTCTGAGTCATAGCCATTTACTGGTTAGAATGGATAACATGAACAACAAAACAGCCGTGACTGCATGACTACCATGTGCACCTGAAATAGACTCACTAATGATAGACAACCAGACTGAATGTACAGCACACCTCATGGCTGACCGGAAAGGTTTAAACACTAATCAATGGTATGGACTGATCGGGACTCTTCATTTTTCTAAGAGAAGTTTTGGGAAAGAGAATCTAGCTAGTAGTCAAACATACAAAGCAAGTTATACAGAATCTATAGCACGGTTCAGTAAGATTATATTGATGATGTAGCACGGTTCAGTAAGATTATATTGATAATGTAGCACGGTTCAGTAAGATTATATTGATAATGTAGCACGGTTCAGTAAGATTATATTGATGATATAGAACGGTTCAGTAAGATTATATTGATGATATAGAACGGTTCAGTAAGATTATATTGATGACATAGAACCAGTGGCGGTTCTAGACACATTTTACTAGGGGGGCCAAGGAGGGGCCAGTGTTTAATCAGGGGGCACACATATAAAAAACTGGCAACACATGATATTCAAAGATTATAAACTTTATTTTACTTTTAAAATCATATGACATTTATTATAAGTATTTTGTACAAGAGTGCAGATGCAAGAGAGATAGTGCCATAAAAATGAAAAAATAAAAAAATTAAAAAAATTAAAAAGTACAGGGTACAAATACAGGGTTCATATTCAATGTGAAACAAAACTCCAGGATACAACAAAGGGTACAACAATGTGCCATTTCCTATTTATGGAAGCCCCACTACTGTGGACAGTTGATTCCACATTTTGTTTTAAGAAAGAAAACTTTCTGAGTGATTTATAAACAAAACACACTACCCTGTATCCATTTAGGTAAAATAAACCAAATCAGAAAAGAAATTCAATTCAAAGAGGCTTTACTAGCATGACCATATTGACATACAGTATTGCTAAAGCACATAAACAGGGAAACGTGTTACACATTAACATCCAGTAGTCCAATAGGATGCAGACAATAAACATTAAGTTAACATTCGCTTTAAAAGCAACAATCATGTCAACACAATGTAGCAATATGAACAACACTGATGGATATCAGCAACAACATGAAAACAAGAATATTACAGGTGTCTGTGTGTGTGTGTGTGTGTGTGTGTGTCTGTGTCTTTGTGTACTTCACTGTCAGTTGATGAGCAGGTGTACAAAAAAAGGCTTTTACAACATATATGGGCAAGTCCATTTAGGACAGCACATTTCCACCATAGTTCACATTAGGAAAAAATGACAGCATGAATGCTCACTAAACAAACATATACTACATATACCTTTTTATACACATTTTTTTTTCAGTAATTTTTTAAGAGTGAAAGGGAAGTAAGCAATCGCTCATCATAGGATCATACATATTTCAAGTTACAATATTAGTTACAATATTAGTGTTAGTTGGATCATCATGTCAAAGCTGGACCTGCAAAGTCTGAACACACAAGTGTGCAATGATTGGAGTGATTTTGTTTCTTTTTTTTTGCTTTGCTTGTTTTCAAAAGGAAAAATCATAGTTGGTAAAAAATAAAATAAACTTTAGTTGAAAGGTATCACACTGTATAATTTACAAATATCTAAAGAGGTTTAGTGGATGCAAGAACAACAAGTCACTTATGATATTAAATCGTTTAACTTACCTTCGACTCCTGCAAATCGTAGCTCCTCTCGCAAATAGTAGTTGCTGAGCTCTCATTCACCGAAGAAGCACCACACGTGGCAGGCAGGCAGATGGCAGGATACAGTTTTTGGGTGCGCCACTCTAATTTACCCGTTAGAACATTGCCGTGTAGAGCGTTGCATTAGTTCCGCTTTGACGCCGCGCGTGGTAAAATAGTTATAAATTCATAATTTTTTATTTGGTCAGCACGGGGGCCACAGGGGTGGCCAGGGACATTTCCAGGGAGGCACGGGCCTCCCCCGGCCTCCGTGTAAAACCGCCACTGCATAGAACGGTTCAGTAAGATTACAGATGTGGATGTAGTCCCTTGAAGAGAGTTATTCCGTGCAATGGAGCTTTTGGTGTGTTGAGCTTTTTGATTAGGTTGAAATAGATTGATTAAGTTGCTTCAACGGGCTGGTTGTCTCAAGATGGAAGTGGAGAACATGCAAACACACACACACACACACACACACACACACAGAGACTCAGAGAAATGCCGCTGCACCATCTTCATCTCCCTGGTACAAACACAGCCCTCTCATTGGCTGAGCCCCCACCCTGAAGTGCCCACTCCTTGTTACCTGGGCAACCCCAGTAGGGGGAGGAATATACCCACTCTCTCCTCTTATCCATCGCCCTCTCTCTCTCTCTCTCTCTCTCTCTCTCTCTCTCTCTCTCTCCTCTCTCTCTCTCTCTCTCTCTCTCTCAAACACACACAGTGTTACAACAGTGGCCCTCTCTCTTCCTTCCTCTCTCGCTCTCTTCTCCTCCCCTCTCTTTAAGTTTCCTCCCCCAATTCTTGACTTAACATGCTGCTTCAGTCTCACAGGGGAGACACTCAGAGAGCACCACCGAGAGAGACGGCAGCAGCAAGCCAAAGAAAACACTGCTTCTGTACCCCTCTCCACCTCTTCTCTCTCCACTGCTACTGTACCCCTCTCCACCTCTTCTCTCTCCTCTACTACTGTACCCCTCTCCACCTCTTCTCTCTCCTCTACTACTGTACCCCTCTCCACCTCTTCTCTCTCCTCTGCTACTGTACCCCTCTCCACCTCTTCTCTCTCCTCTACTACTGTACCCCTCTCCACCTCTTCTCTCTCCACTGCTTCTGTACCCCTCTCCACCTCTTCTCTCTCCACTGCTTCTGTACCCCTCTCCACCTCTTCTCCACGTCTTCTCTCTCTCTCTCTCTGTGAGATGGGTTGTGGAAATTCCTCAACGACCAGCGCGGCTGGAGGAGGTGAGTGTGCCATCGACCTAGCGCTGCTAAAGTGTGGGTCAATGTGTGTGTACAGTGTGTGTTCTAGTGTGTTTGTGTGTGTTCTAGTGTGTGTGTGTGTGAAGTAAGTGTTTGCATGTGTATGTGTGTATGTGTGTATACATAACATGTGAGTTATTTATGTTAATATATTTCTCCTTTGAGGGCATAAGGAATAATATTTAGTTTTTCTGCCAAACTCTCATTCTAGCATCTCATACTGAGCTAACTGTCACTGCAACAATGAAGGAGTGGGCTTTACAATAGAGAGTTGTGGAACAGGGCTTTTTTATGAATAGAGATTTAGGCTACAGAAGTACCTTCTCTGTACAGTATGTGGGCAATGATTTCTGTGTGTGTGTGTGTGTGTGTGTGTGTGTGTGTGTGTGTGTGTGTGTGTGCACGCTCGCTCATTGAAATGCAACCGTGTGTGTGTGTGTGTGCACGCTTGCTCATTGAAATGCAACCGTGTGTGCATGCTTGCCTGGCGAGTGTGTGTGTTGATCTGAAGCTAAACTAGTTGACTCAGACACTGTCAGTTTGAATCAAAGCAGCAGCAGTCTTGATGTCATTGATACATCAACATTCACAGAGAGAGAGATAATATGTGAGTGTTTCAGAAATCAAAGCCAATAGACATTACCCTTGAAATGCTTTCCCCTGACATGACCATTATGAAAAGAGAAACCCTGAGAGGATATTTTTTGATCAAAGGAGATGTTCTGTGTTAGTCAGTTATATTCAATATGTTGGGCTGGTGTGCCTTGGGTTTGATGTTCACTCCTGAGTGGCGCAGTGGTCTAAGGCACTGCATCGCAGTGCTAACTGTGCCACTAGAGATCCTGGTTCGAATCCAGGCTCTGTCGCAGCCGGCCGCGACCGGGAGACTCATGGGCGGCGCACAATTGGCCCAGCGTCGTCCAGGGTAGGGGAGGGAATGGCCGGCAGGGATGTAGCTCAGTTGATAGAGCATGGCGTTTGCAACGCCAGGGTTGTGGGTTCAATTCCCACGGGGGGCCAGTATAAAAAAATAATAATTGTATTCACTAACTGTAAGTCGCTCTGGATAAGAGCGTCTGCTAAATGACTAAAATGTAAATGTAAATGTAATGTTCAATAGAAGGTATTTTCAGCATGTAATTCAACATGTAGTGTTTTGTATGGAAAATGGATACAAGTGAAAATCAACCGGTATTATGTGTACCATAGACAGACTACCATGTCCTACTGATGTACTAGTTAACATCTATTACACGTAACATATTATGAACTGTCACATGAACAACACCATCATACGGCTTGTTTACCTTGACTAACAGTAGACCACTAGTATAGCGGAGGTTGAGGATATGGCTGGCAGTAAACTGATGGTGTTGTGATGATGTCTTGATCCAAAGCTTTCCTGCTGCTCAGCTTTTTCCTCCTGTGTGTGTGTGTGTGTGTGTGTGTGCGTGCATGCGTGATCTGATTTCATCTCTCTCAGCATTTGTTAACCAATTAAAAGTTAGTCACCAGCTATATCTGTTTTGGCTGGGGAGAGTGGTGCTCTGATGACTACCTGACCAGATATATCTGTTATGGCTGGGGAGAGTGGTGCTCTGATGACTGCCTGACCAGATATAGCTTTTATGGCTGGGGAGAGTGGTGTTCTGATGACTACCTGACCAGATATAACTTTTATGGCTGCGGAGAGTGGTGCTCTGATGACTGCCTGTCTGACCAGATATATATGTTATGGCTGGGGAGAGTGGTGCTCTGATGACTGCCTGACCAGATATAACTGTTATGGCTGCGGAGAGTGGTGCTCTGGTGACTCCCTGTCCAGATATATCTGTTATGGCTGGGGAGAGTGGTGCTCTGATGACTGCCTGACCAGATATATCTGTTATGGCTGCGGAGAGTGGTGCTCTGATGACTGCCTGACCAGATATATCTGTTTTGGCTGGGGAGAGTGGTGCTCTGATGACTGCCTGACCAGATATAACTGTTATGGCTGCGGAGAGTGGTGCTCTGATGACTCCCTGTCCAGATATATCTGTTATGGCTGGGGAGAGTGGTGCTCTGATGACTGCCTGACCAGATATATACAGTTGAAGTCGGAAGTTTACATATACTTAGGTTGGAGTCATTAAAACACGTTTTTCAACCACTCCACAAATGTATTGTTAACAAACTATAGTTTTGGCAAGTCGGTTAGGACATTTACTTTGTGTATGACACAAGTCATTTTTCCAACAATTGTTTACAGACAGATTATTTCACTTATAATTCACTGTATCACAATTCCAGTGGGTCAGAAGTTTACATACACTAAGTTGACTGTGCCTTTAAACAGCTTGGAAAATTCCAGAAAATGATGTCATGGCTTTAGAAGCTTCTGATAGGCTAATTGACATCATTTGAGTCAATTGGAGGTGTACCTGTGGATGTATTTCAAGGCCTACCTTCAAACTCAGTGCCTCTTTGCTTGACATCATGGGAAAATCAAAAGAAATCAGCCAAGACCTCAGAAAAAAAATTGTAGACCTCCACAAGTCTGGTTCATCCTTGGGAGCAATTTCCAAACGCCTGAAGGTACCACATTCATCTGTACAAACAATAGTATGCAAGTATAAACACCATGGGACCACGCAGCCGTCATACCGCTCAGGAAGGAGACACATTCTGTCTCCTGGAGATGAACGTACTTTGGTGCAAAAAGTGCAAATCAATCCCAGAACAACAGCAAAGGACCTTGTGAAGATGCTGGAGGAAGCAGGTATCTATATCCACAGTAAAACGAGTCCTATATCGACATAACCTGAAAGGATGCTCAGCAAGGAAGAAGCCACTGCTCCAAAACCGCCATAAAAAAGCCAGACTACGGTTTGCAACTGCACATGGGGACAAAGATCGTACTTTTTGGAGAAATGTCCTCTGGTCTGATGAAACAAAAATAGAACTGTTTGGCCATAATGACCATCGTTATGTTTGGAGGAAAAAGGGGGTTGCTTGGAAGCCGAAGAACACTATCCCAACCGTGAAGCACGGGGGTGGCAGCATCATGCTATGGGGGGGTGCTTTGCTGCAGGAGGGACTGGTGCACTTCACAAAATAGATGGCATCATGAGGAAGGAAAATTATGTGGATATATTGAAGCAACATCTTAAGACATCAGTCAGGAAGTTAAAGCTTGGTCAAGTTGTGGCAAAATGGCTTAAGGACAACAAAGTCAAGGTATTGGAGTGGCCATCACAAAGCCCTGACCTCAATCCTATAGAAAATGTGTGGACAGAACTGAAAAAGCGTGTGCGAGCAAGGAGGCCTACAAACCTGACTCAGTTACACCAGCTCTGTCAGAAAGAATTGGCCAAAATTCACCCAACCTATTGTGGGAAGCTTGTGGAAGGCTACCCGAAACGTTTGACCCAAGTTAAACAATTTAAAGGCAATGCTACCAAATACTAATTGAGTGTATGTAAACTTCTGACCCACTGGGAATGTGATGAAAGAAATAAAAAGCTTAAATAAAATAATTCTCTCTACTATTATTCTAACATTTCACATTCTTAAAATAAAGTGGTGATCCTAAATTACCTAAGACAGGGAATCTTTACTAGGATTAAATGTCAAGAATTGTGAAAAACTGAGTTTAAATGTATTTGGCTAAGGTGTATATAAACTTCCGACTTCAACTGTAGGTTATGGCTGGGGAGAGTGGTGCTCTGATGACTGCCTGATCAGATATATCTGTTATGGCTGGGGAGAGTGGTGCTCAGATGCCTGCCTGAGTACAGAATAGATAGGTGACTCGGGGACAAGATGTTTTCAACAGCACTCACAATGGGACAATAGCCAAGCTCATGAACACTGAAAGCAGTCAAGGCTTCTCTGTTTCTAAAAAGACATGGCAGTGGATGGGAGAGATTTCAGACCCACACACGCATGCTCAAACACACACACACAGGTTGCGAGGGGAGTCATAATGTGTTTGTCTCTTAAGAGCTTTGCACACCTGGATTGTGTAACATTTGCCCATTATTATTTTCATAATTCTTCAAGCTCTGTCAAATTGGGTGTTGATCATTGCTAGACAACCATTTTCAGGTCACCATAGATTTTCAAGTAGATTTAAGTCAAAACTCTGCCACTCAGGAACATTCACTGTCTTCTTGGTAAGCAACTCCAGTGTAGATTTGGCCTTGTGTTTTAGGTTATTGTCCTGCTGAAAGGTGAATTCATCTCGCAGTGTCTGGTGGAAAGCAGACCGAACCAGGTTTTCCTCTAGGATTCTGCTCCTGTTTCTTTTTTATCCTGAAAAACTCCCCAGTCCTTAATGATTACAAGCATACCCATAACATGATGCAGCCACCACTATGCTTGAAAATATGGAGAGTGGTACTCAGCAATGTGTTATATTGGATTGTCCCTAAACATAACACTTTGTATTCGGGACAAAAAGTGAATTGCTTTGACAAATTTTTTGCAGTATTACTATAGTGCCTTGTTGCAAAAGGATGCATGTTTGTTTAATGACTTGTTGCAAACAGGATGCATATATACAGTGCATTCGGAAAGTATTCAGACCCCTTCACTTTTTCGACATTCAAAAATGGATTAAATAAATATTTTTCCTCATCAATCTACACACAATACCCCATAATGACAAAGCAAAAACAGGTTTTTAGATTTAAAAAAAATATATATATATTTTATTTACATAAGTATTCAGACCCTTTGCTATGAGACTCGATATTTAGCTAACGTGCATCCTGTTTCCATTGATCATCTTTGAGATGTTTCTACAACTTGATTGGAGTCCACCTGTGGTAAATTCAATTGATTGGACATGATTTGGAAAGGCACACACCTGTCTATATAAGGTTCCACAGTTGACAGTGCATGTCAGAGCAAAAACCAAGCCATGAGGTCAAAGGAATTGTCCGTAGAGCTCTGAGACAGGATTGGGTCGAGGCACAGATCTGGAGAAGGGTTCAAGAACATTTCTGCAGAATTGAAGGTCCCCAAGAACACAGTGGCTCCATCATTCTTAAATGGAAGAAGTTTGGAACCACCAAAACTCTTCCTAGAGCTGGCCGCCCGGCCAAACTGAGCAATCGGGGGAGAATTGCCTTGGTCAGGGAGGTGACCAAGAACCCGATGGTTCTTGTGGAGATGGGAGAACCTTCCAGAAGGACAACCATCTCTGCAGCACTCCACCAATCAGGCCTTTATGGTAGAATGGCCAGACGGAAGCCACTCCTCAGTAAAAGGCACATGACCGCCTGCTTGAGTTTGCCAAAAGGCACCTCAAAGGACTCCCCAGAGCATGAGAAACAAGCTTCTCTGGTCTGATGAAACCAAGATTGAACTTTTGGTCTGAACGCCAAGCGTCACGTCTGGAGGAAACCTGGCACCATCCCTACGGTGAAGCATGGTGGTGGCAGCATCATGCTGTGGGGATGTTTTTCACTGGCAGGGACTGGGAGACTAGTCAGGATCGAGGGAAAGATGAACAGAGCAAAGTACAGAGAGATCCTTGACGAAACCTGCTCCAGAGCGCTCAGGACCTCAGACTTGGGCGAAGGTTCACCTTTCAACAGGACAATGACCCTAAGCACACAGCCAAGACAACGCAGGAGTGGCTTCGGGACAAGTCTCTGAATGTCCTTGAGTGGCCCAGCCAGAGCCCGGACTTGAACCCGATCAAACATCTCTGGAGAGACTTGAAAAGAGCTGTGCAGCGATGCTCCCCATCCAACCTGACAAAGCTTGAGAGGATCTGCAGAGAAGAATGGGAGAAACTCCCTACAATACAGGTGTGCCAAGCTTGTAGCATCATACCCAAGAAGACTTGAGGCTGTAATCGCTGCCAAAGGTGCTTCAACAAAGTACTGAGTACATGGTCTGAATACTTATGTAAATGTGATATATCCGTTTTTTATTTTTAATACATTTGCAAACATTTCTAAAAACCTGTTTTTGCTTTGTCATTATGGGTTATTGTTTGTAGATTGATGAGGAGAAAAAAACAATAATCTATTTTTGAATAAGGCTGTAACATAACAAAATCAAGGGGTCTGAATACTTTCCCGAATGCACTGTATTCTGTACAGGCTTCCTTCTTTTCATTCTGTCAAATAGCTTAGTGTTGTGGAGTAATTGGCCTCATGGTGAAATTATTGAGTTGTTTCCTCCCACTTTGGCAACTGAGTTAGGAAGGACGCCTCTATCTTTGTAGTGAGTGGGTGTATTGATACACCATCCAAAGTGTAATTAATAACTTGCTCGACATGCTCAAAGAGATATTCAATGTCTGCTTAATTTTTTAAAACCTATTTATCAATAGGTGCCCTTCTTTGCGAGGCTTTGGAAAACCTCCCTGGTCTTTGTGGTTGAATCTGTGTTTGAAATTCACTGTTCGACTGAGGGACCTTACAGATAATTGTATGTGTGGGGTACAGAGATGAGGTAGTCATTCAAAAATCATGTTAAACACTATTATTGCACACAGAGTGAGTCCATGCAACTTATTATGTGACGTTAAGCAAATGTTTACTCCTGAACTCATTCAGGCTTGTCATAACAAAGGGGTTGAATACTTATTGACTCAAGACATTTCAGCTTAACATTTGTAATTAATTTGTAAAAATGTCCCCACTTTGGCATTATGGGGTGTTGTGTGTAGGCCAGTGACAAAAAAATCTCAATTTAATCCATTTTACATTCAGGCTGTAACACAACAAAATTTGGAAAGAGTCAAGGGGTGTGAATACATTCTGAAGCCACTTTAGGTGTAGGTAGGTAGGTAGGTAGGTAGGTAGGTAGGTAGGTAGAGGTAGGAAAGTAGGGGTGTTGAGGGTGCTACAGCACCCGCTGAAAAATCAGAATAATAAAACATTTAAATAAATAAATGATTTTTTGAAAAAAAATATTTATTCACAAAAGTAGTGCACTGGGACTTTACTAGTATAAGCGGACCGATATACAGTGAGGGAAAAAAGTATTTGATCCCCTGCTGATTTTGTACGTTTGCCCACTGACAAAGAAATGATCAGTCTATAATTTTAATGGTAGGTTTATTTGAACAGTGAGAGACAGAATAACAACAAACAAATCCAGAAAAACGCATGTCAAAAATGTTATAAATTGATTTGCATTTTAATGAGGGAAATAAGTATTTGACCCCTCTGCAAAACATGACTTAGTACTTGGTGGCAAAACCCTTGTTGGCAATCACAGAGGTCAGACGTTTCTTGTAGTTGGCCACCAGGTTTGCACACATCTCAGGAGGGATTTTGTCCCACTCCTCTTTGCAGATCTTCTCCAAGTCATTAAAGGTTTTGAGGCTGACGTTTGGCAACACGAACCTTCAGCTCCCTCCACAGATTTTCTATGGGATTAAGGTCTGGAGACTGGCTAGGCCACTCCAGGACCTTAATGTGCTTCTTCTTGAGCCACTGCTTTGTTGCCTTGGCCGTGTGTTTTGGGTCATTGTCATGCTGGAATACCCATCCACGACCCCTTTTCAATGCCCTGGCTGAGGGAAGGAGGTTCTCACCCAAGATTTGACGGTACATGGCCCCGTCCATCGTCCCTTTGATGCGGGGAAGTTGTCCTGTCCCCTTAGCAGAAAAACACTGTCGTATCTTGTCGATGCTGGTGCTCATTGCTGTCAAACAAAGGAGTCCGCTCATACTGAACCTTTGATCATAAGTTTTATTCATTTCACAAGATTTCAGCATAAGTGACGGATGTCATGACACCCGGAGAGCAGTGTCCTCGAATTGTAATGTCTGCTCTAACCTCTTCTTCGCTTTTTACCCAGTATATATAATCTTTCCAAGATATGGGTGGCTCCCTCTACTGTCCAATCCCCTGTCTACAACACACAGACCTCTCTGTCCTATCCGGGGTGTCACATTAAAACCTTCCCTCTGACACTAAATAAACATCCTTTCAGTTCCACTTAAAAAACATTAACAACGTCATAATCTTAATACACTACAACACCCCCAAAGCATAATGTTTCCACCTCCATGTTTGACAGTGGGGATGGTGTTCTTGGGGTCATAGGCAGCATTTCTCCTCCTCCAAACACGGTGAGTTGAGTTGATGCCAAAGAGCTCCATTTTGGTTTCATCTGACCACAACACTTTCACCCAGTTCTCCTCTGAATCATTCAGATGTTCATTGGCAAACTTCAGACGGGCATGTATATATGCTTTCTTGAGCAGGGGGACCTTGCGGGTGCTGCAGGATTTCAGTCCTTCACGGCGTAGTGTGTTACCAATTGTTTTCTTGGTGACTATGGTCCCTGCTGCCTTGAGATCATTGACAAGATCCTCCCGTGTAGTTCTGGGATGATTCCTCACCGTTCTCATGATCATTGCAACTCCACAAGGTGAGATCTTGCATGGAGCCCCAGGCCGAGGGAGATTGACAGTTATTTTGTGTTTCTTCCATTTGCGAATAATCGCACCAACTGTTGTCACCTTCTCACCAAGCTGCTTGGCGATGGTCTTGTAGCCCATTCCAGCCTTGTTTAGGTCTACAATCTTGTCCTTGACATCCTTGGAGAGCTCTTTGGTCTTGGCCATGGTGGAGAGTTTGGAATCTGATTGATTGATTGCTTCTGTGGACAGGTGTCTTTTATACAGGTAACAAACTGAGATTAGGAGCACTCCCTTTAAGAGTGTGCTCCTAATCTCAGCTTATACCTGTATAAAAGACACCTGGGAGCCAGAAATCTTTCTGATTGAGAGGGGGTCAAATACTTATTTCCCTCATTAAAATGCAAATCAATT